>NW_019727403.1:366756-373135 GCF_002891405.2 Cryptotermes secundus | reverse complement strand
AACTGACACAGGCAGCAGTGGCAGCCGAAGACGAAGATAAGAATAGACAGGGATAGGCTCCTGCCACACAGGCAGAGTAAGGGAGCCTTGATAGTAACGCCCTCCCAAGATCCGAAGATAAAGTGTAATATTAAGGGATTATGTGGCTACCTGTAAACCATATGCGGAGTGGTCAAGAAGGAGCTAAGACTATATGCCAGGGAGTAGTACCAACAATTGAAAGAACAGAAAATACATGGTGGCAGCTTGTATGACAGAAGGAAACTCCGATATAGGAGAATCCTAGCTAAGGGTAAGCTAGGATGGTTGCGTTAACGCCTTACAGCATAACCAGTGGAGGCAAGGAGGGGTACCTGCACACCCCCGACGGCGCGACGTTACCAGGAGTACCAGTTTACGACATAACTAGTGGAGGCGAGGAAGGATACCTCCACGGCCCCTACATGCGGAGTTACAGTGGGGACAGAGGCGGGCTGACTCCACGCCCCCCCTGTACCACGGCATTACAGCGGCGGCAGCAGCGGGAGGGATACCTCCATTCCCCCCCTTGCGCCGCTAGGACAGTACAGTGCTGAAACGCTGTATAAAATATTTCCTCCCATTATTCTTTGGACGGCAAAGCGGACCTTACCGGAAGAAATGAACTAAAATATGTACTACATTTTCAAACTACAGAAACTGTAACACTAAGAAACACACATTCACAATACTGGCAAGAAAATGTAATTAGTAATGTTATTAAACTCTAAACAAAACGTAATGTGCCCGTAGTTGCACAATTGAGAAACTTTAAGCAGCGGATGGGAGGTAGAGCAAATTTAAATTTCGATTTCGTCTACTCCACAACTTTGTAGATTACCAACATATTGACATTCGTACAAGGAAAAGGATCAAAGCTACCTACATCAGTACACGAATAGACGATTTTAAATTCTATACTTTAGACAGCCATAAGTATGGCAGATGAAAGGCGTATGATGCGGAAACGCGTAGTAGATTATATTTATTGGATCTTGGTTGATTTAACGCGTCTTTTCAACTGCCTAAGTGATGAATGTTGATTTTTAAAGGAGGTGAAATGAAATAATTGCGGACTGTATGAAATAAATATTCAGTCATTTTCGTAACGGAAATCATTAAGAACAGCGGATTCGGTAGCTCCTTTCTGAACAAGAATTGAACATTTCTTAGTTCACAGAACATTAAAAAAGTCCATAAAATTGCATTGGGAATAATAGCAAACTGCCTAAACATTAAATAATAATGTAATGGTGTAAATCAAACTGAATAACCAATGACGGCAACTGAACAGGTTAATATAGCGGTAAAATTATAGATCTGTATTCGGGTCGATTCGAATATCGGCCAGGGCACCAACTGTTCCAACGGAGATTTTTTGTGATTTTCCTGGATCCCTCCAGGCAAACGCCGGGATAGTACTTCGATTAGGCCACGAACGGTTCCTTTTCACATCCTCTCCTATTAATTTGCCATTCTGTCGTTCGACGCTACATGTATAATCTGCAACAATGAAAAGGTTGTAAAATGCGAGTAATTCACCCCCATCCAACCATAACCAGCAAATGACAGATAGAAGGAAGCTGGTGCCTCGGAGCAAAATTTGGGAGTTTAAACACAGCGGAAGCGTTTCATCAATTTAATAATAACGCATAATCACTGACATTAGTGTTTTTATAATACTGCTTAAACGTTTGTAAGAGTTAAACATTTATGTATGAAATATGTGTACATCTCGGTCTGAGCTCTGAAGGTAACTAATCAAATGAAACATACACGCTGTCTTTCGTTGATGGTGGAAGGCGTCTGCCGGCCACTGCCCAGTTGTCACAGAATTGCTGGATTTCAGTTGGTTCGTATTATCTTTGGTGCTACAATTTAGAACTGTTTTGTATAATATTCAGATTTCTCTTATCACTATAGCTCCTTGAACGCTCCTTGAACGTTAAAGTATACGTCATATTAGTTTATCCCGTGATTTTTTTTTCAATTAAGAAATAAATAGTGCAACAATTCATTTGAAGAAAAGGAATTATATTGTTTACAAATATACTATTAATGTTATTATTGTAGTGTGTAGTGTAATAATATGAATCCATACAACATTATGACCATTATGACAGTGTCGAGGATACAACAGTTTCTGAAGAGTTTTCATATGAAATACTATTCCATACATACACGAACGTCAGAACCCAGCAGTACATACGATGCTGTAATTATAGGCGGAGGTATGAATGTACATGTAAACCTGCAGCTGAGTATTTTGGTGCTTTATAAATTACCATGCATGGCTTTAGATACTGTCACTCGTAAGAAAATTGCTCAATGCGCAGTGACACGGAATGGTCGGTGTAACGTAGGGCTTAAAAAGTAGAATTTGCGGCCAGTGTGCGGCTTCCGATGATGCAACAGTAGTTGTCAAATTAATTAATGCCTTGCCCAGTTAAGAGTAAGACTCTCACTTAGGATTTTCTGTTATGGTGGCAGGAACCAAGGCCCTGTACTTTTTAAGCTTCTCAGGCCATTTGAATTGTCGAAAGCACCAGCACTTCACGACAGATTTAAGCATTCAAGGATTTTTTAACTTCCTGTATTCCTACATATTCAAATTTTTTATGCTACGGGTGTGTAACGAAACCATCGGTTATAAACGAAACTTAGGTGGGAAATCCTATAGATGAAAACAGATTCGTGCTCCTGGATTTGAAACTACAGCTGATATTTTGTATTTTACTGTTACATAGCTGTGATTTTTATTATTTTCTCTGATTTGAATTGGGCAACTTTTTATTTTCTTGCACTTTTGCAAAGAAAATTTGCAAAATGCGACTATTATATTCACCACATCTGTCTGCCTACGTGCCAAAATAACGACTAGAAAATAGATATTGCGAATGAAATTTGATGTCGGAATAGTTTACTAGAATTTACCAACAAATTCCAATTATTATCAAATCCGAAAATACGTGCAATAGTAACTTTATATAAGAAGCTAATATTTCTTTTTGTGGACATCTCAAGCGTAACTCGTTAAACATTTATCAGAGCAAAAACATTTCAAAGGAAAATTGTAAAGTAAAATTAAACATATTTTACCCTTAATGCACTTTCTATTGGTCTTACATTTTTCGTGATAATTGAACAAAAGAGAAATGCGCCTGAATTGCACTATGCATGTATTTTCTAACTTGTTTTATCTTTTCCATTCCCTAGGAAGGGGATGAAAATGATTCAAGTTTGTTGAAGCTCTTAGTAGAACGTTAGTAAGTTACCTGTTAGTCTAGTTAACATGTTATCGGTAAAAGGGATGTTATGTGTTGATGTATTTTCTGTAAGCTTATGAGCTAACGGATATGTACGTATATTTTCATTTCACTTGGCCACCAAATCAGAAATCTTGATTATTGTCTTTAGGGATGCGAGGCTATACATATATAGTTCAATAGATATGGCTGTGAAAATAATGGACCTTCTGTTAGGTTGTGAAATTTGAGGTTTTTATTGTGGTCTTCTTGGATGTGATGCTGAGTAGTTGGCAAGTATGTACAAATATTTTGGAGGAATGTGCTGCATCCAGCTTCAGGATAGAAGAGCTTTTGCTACAACAATGCTTTTAAATAATAGTTTGCATATTAAAATAATCTGTTATATGTATAAAAATAAATATATTCTAATAACACTTAATTGTACTTTTTACCAAGTATTATTAAGGTGATCAAATCCAGGAAGATGAGAAGGATGGAACATGAGAGAGCTAAGAAATACAAATACAGTTTTATCTCAAAACCTGAAGGAAATATAGCATTTGGGGGACCTTGGTGTATATACAATATATATATATATATGATAATATAAAAATATCTTCAAGAAATATGAGTATATAAGAACTGGGACTGGATTCATCTGGCTCAGGATAGAGTTCTTATGATCATGGTGATCAACATTTGGGCTTCATAAAAGGCATGGAGTTTCTTGATTAGCTGAGTAACTATCAGCTTTTCAAGAACTCAGGTCCATGAAATCATCCTGGATTGGGTAATCTCATGACTATACATAATAGCAATCTTCAGCAAAAGAACATGCAGCATATCACTTCCCTAAAATCATAATGTGCTAAAACTAAAGAGACCAATAACTTAACAAGAAATGTGTGGGTCTGTCATGCAGGTCACAATGGACTGGTTGCAGCAGCCTACCTGCAGAAGTCAGGAATTCAGACCTGTGTATTAGAAAAGAGACACATAGTGGGAGGTGCTGCTGTAACTGAGGAGATCGTACCAGGTTTCAAGTTCTCACGAGCTTCTTATGTGCTAAGTCTCTTACGACCACATATCTACTCTGATCTGGAACTAAAGGTATGCATACATCACATGTTTATGTCTCTTTCTATCAGGGTTACATTTTAAAGGTTCTTCTCGCTGAGAGCATGCCTTCTATAAGTTTCCATTTACCGCTACTAGATTGATATGCATCATAATTTGTACCATGATCCAGATGTAGAATAGCTGTACCTAAGAACTATAATCTAAAACCAAATTAAGCATAGTTTATCAGTGCCTGACTTGCACTCCTTCACACTTAAACTCTATGAAATTACCTTCTTTAAGTCTGGAAGAAGTTTCTTTAATTGACTGATTGTTATGTTATTTAAAACGTGTTTTCAGTTACACTGGTTGCAGAGCATTGAAGAGTAGGATGACTGTAAATGAAGAAAGAATATGGGCGGAAACCTATTTTAAGGCACTGTCCCATCATTTGCCTGGATGAATGAGATCTCAGTTGGGATATCCAGTCATCAGACTGATATTTGAATGAAGCACTATGAAACATGAGGGTAATTAAAATGAAATCTGTCTGGAGATTGTTCTGGGTGCAGGACTAAAGGCCGTTAAAAATAGCCACATGGATGTTGAAGCAGATATCCCATTGGTGGACCAGCCAATGTGTTCCCTTCACAGAGGGCTCCCTACGCTGCTACTGGAACCACTGTCTCACCATAGCCTTGACACTTTCATCTGATCCAAGCAGAAAATCCATGAGTGTTCTGAGAGAGCTGAACGCATGGAAGTTGCATAGTGAGGAGTTCAGGCTGTATGAAAGACAGTTTGGCACATTCCAATGCATAGAGCAGTGTCTTGGACAGTGTGGACCTGGTTGTTCTCATACAACATGACGGGCTCTGAGTGTTTCACAGCGGGGCTGTGTGTTGATGATGATGTCAGTGTCCTTGAGTGCCAGCATTAGTGGTCCTGTTTGGACAGATTCTGTACCTGGAATGCTGGCATTTGACTGTTTCACGCTGTTCCTGTTTGCTCTAATGTGCCCATTCTGTTGCTCAGCTTATGTTCACACACAGAACAGACCAACCCAGCAAGAAGGTGATATCCATACCTCAGCAAAAAAAAAAAAAAATAAATAAATAAAACACCCACAGCTGATAACCAGGTGCAACACAGCTAAATCAGCAATTTTATAAACTTCTAGAAATTTTAAAGTTTTTAAAATTTACAATAACAATGTGTTCACATGCAACATACTAAGTGCCTCAATTTTAGGAACAGTATATACACCTAATTCATTCATTCATTCCTTTCCTTTATTTTCCATATATCCATACAGGCAAAAATCCTAGGATGTGGAAATAATCCATTTGATTATAGATGTATACATGTAATAGATTGCATAAGTCACACAACTAAAATAACACACACCAGTTAACTAACATAGGAAATATAAAAAAACAAAACAAGAGCTTATTACAATTGTAACTAAACATAATTTAAAAAGTGCATTACTATAAAAACTTAAAATTAATACAATTTTCCCATAAATCAAAATACATTGATACAGGACTCGTCATATACATACATACATATCCTCCACTTTCCATAAACATCCATACAGGGAACAAACCCAGGATGTGGAATTAGTCATCAAACACATACAGAAAGTCACACCGCGAAGATCACCCACATTAATTATCCAGCACATACAACAATACAAGGCAAAAAGATTAAACAAACATAAGTCACAAGTAACCACAATACAACTCCTCACATCTCCCTTACCAACTATATTAAAATGTGGCGTTAAGCATTCAAATTTATGTGCCTTTGTAATTAAAATACTCATTTAATGCATAAAAAGAGTTAGCATGTAAAAATCTTTTTAGGGAACGTTCAAAGGATTTCTGGTTATTAGATAATTGTTTCAGCTCTTTAGGCAGATGATTGTAGATTTTTATACCAGAATAATATGGACCCTTTTGAACTTTAGTAAGAGAAGTACTCGGGGGAAATAGGTTAACATTTTGTCTGGTACCAATATTATGAACCTCCGTATTTCTTGTGAACAAATG
>NW_019727403.1:361371-366710 GCF_002891405.2 Cryptotermes secundus | reverse complement strand
TTGGTAAATTTTGATCAATATTATTATGCATATTATGATCCTCATAGTTCATTAAAGTGAAATGGAGAGTGTGGGTTTTATGAATATTTAATTTTAGCAGATTGGTTCTGAACCATGTATTAATATTGTAAAATATTCTGGTCATGGCTGATTTGTAGTCAGCGTATTCTGGATTAGTCACAATTATACTTGTATCATCTGCATATAAGAATATATTTGTTCCATTAATTGAAACCTTAGTTATGTCATTTATATACAAGAGGAAAATAAGTGGGCCAAGAATTGAACCTTGGGGTACACCAAATTTTACTTCTGCCCAACTAGACGAGCTATTAATAGAACTGTTAGGGCCAAGGGTTACTCTTTGATATCTTCCATTCAGGTAAGATTTAATTAAGGCACCAAATTTGCCAGTTATTCCATAAAACTCTAATTTTTTGATAAGTATATCATGATTGATGCAATCAAAGGCTTTGTGTAAGTCGCAAAATATTCCTCCAACAAACTGTCTGTTATTCATTGCTTTTAGTATTTCCTCTATTAATTTGAAAGACACTTTCTCTGTAGATGAATTAGGTCTAAAACCATATTGATTATTGTCCAATATAAGATTATTGTCTATATGTTCATACAATTTATTATAGATAACCCTTTCAAGAACCTTAGAAAAGGCTGACAATAATGAAATAGGCCTATAGTTGGCTGGTTCATATTTATTATCACTTTTGAAAATTGGCTTAATGACAGAAAATTTCATTCTGTCTGGAAACGTTCCCTGGGCAAGGGATTGGTTACAAGTGAGGTAAGTGATGGTCAAGTGAGGCGAAAACATGTTGTAATGATATATGAAAGGTGAAAAGCTGTTACACATATGTACAATTAAGGCAATGACATTACTGCAACATGGTGCTACAGTAGAATGTTATCACTTCCCATTTAAAGGAAATGTTTGTGATTTTTTGTTTGTTTATGGTTCTGTAACCTCTGTTGCACACTTTCTTTTACTACTGATTTAATTCATAAAAGCTAATTAGAACTCATACTATTGTCACACAGCAGCAATACATGTATATACATATTCACACATGTGATGCAAGCAAAATGAGGCACAATGCAGGCATTTTTCACAGAGTTCTCTAAACCAAGAAAGAAGAATTGTCTTTGTAATAAATGCAGTTCTTAATATTGAAATAATGAAATGTCAACAGTTAAACACTGAGATTAGTGTTATCTACTGGAAATTATTAGCAACCACTTCAAAACTCAGAATATAATGTAGGTCATTCATGCGACTAGAAATTGACTTCAATCTACAAATAAACCACTCTATTATTTAACAGTGCAGTTTATCTGTGTAATGTAACTGACGTAGTTTCTTCATTTCATTTTAGAAACATGGCTTGAAAATGTATTCACGGAATCCTAGCTCGTACACACCACTACGGGAGTCAGCGTGGCAGAAAAATGGGGCAAGATCTCTTACTTTGGGATTAGATGAGCTTAGAAACGAGAGACAAATAGCCATGTTTTCACAGAAAGATTCCCAGGTAATGACCATTTTCATAATACTTATTATTGTATATGGTTTATTTTATTTTAATAAATTCTAGGAATTGGACACAGAATGTATCTCAGAAAAAAATTCTACTGTTCATCCAGAATTTATGAATTTGGATTAAATATAATGTGAAATCCTGATTTCCCATTAAATTTGGAAAATGACATGTCTATGGCTACTGTATTCATGGATAATGGAATAGTCTTTGATAGTACAACATGGAACCTTGGCTTACTAAATAAATTATCTAAATTAGAATTACTTACTAGTCTAATCAGGTTTATTAGCTCATTCCTTTCTGAGAGAAAATTCAGAGTCTTCTTTGAAGGTGAAATATCTATGCCATAGGATATACAAGCAGAAGAGCCACAAGGTTCCATCTCATCCACCCACATTGTACACTATACACACTGAAATGCCAACAGTCATGGGATAGGTACCTAGTATCATGTTGGACCCCCTCTAGCCTGGGGAATGCAGCAACTCGACTTGGCATTGATTCCACAAGTGGATGGAAGACCTCTGGAGAGATGTTGAGCCATGCTGTCTGGATAGCCGCCCACAGTTCCCTGGTATTTGTGGGTGCAGAATTTTGGGTGTGAACAGACTTCTCCACCACGTTCCATAAATGCTAGATTGGGTTCATGTTGGGCGAATGTGGTGGCCACACCATTTGTCAGAACTCTCCAGAATACTCCTCAAACCAATTTTGGACAACTCTGGCCCGATGACACAATGCCTTGTCCTGCCGGAATATCCAATTATGGGGGTACATGATGTCCATGATGGGCTGCAAATGGTCACCAAGCAGTGTAATGTAGTGGTCACCAGTCAATGACATGTTTAGGTGGACAAGCGGACCCAACTTATGCCATGTGAACACACCCAACACCAGTATGGAACCACCACCAGCCTGCACAGTGCTTTGTTGACAACTGGGGTCCATTGCCTCATGGAGGTCTGTGCCACACACGAACCCTACCATCCGTCCAAAACAACTGGTATCTGACACATCGAACCATGCCACATGTTGCCAATCTTCCAGGGTCCAATTAGCAACGTCACAAGCCCAGGTGAGGTGCTGTGTCCTGTGTCGTGGTGTTAACAGAGGCACTCTGGTCAGTCTTCTGCTCTCATATACCATGAAAGCTGAAGAACGCTGCACTGACCTGCTGGATATGCGTCTGGTACCTCCTGCATTGAATGTGGATGTGATTTCAGCCAGTGTCGCTTGTCTGTTACCATGGACAATTCTAGCTAGACGCCACTGGTCACGCTCATTAAGCACCTGTGGTCGGCCACTGAGCTGTCCACAGTGGGTGGAAATGCCATCCACAAAGTATTCCCAGTACACATGTGACACCATGGATTGAGGAATATTGAATGACCGCACAACTTCGGAAATAGAATGTCCCTCCCACCTGGCACCACTATCATGCCCCGTTCAAACTCCAGTAATTCACATCGACTTGCCATGAGCAGACTGGCTGGTGTTCGACCTGACTCACGGGAGAACACCTCACAACTGATACTGCTCTGGGCATTCCCAAGCCGTCAAGGGACGGTGGTGCCACTTAAAAATAAATTTACATACTGCCATCCCATGACTTTTGGCACTTGAGTGTATATAAAAACGATTGCCCCAAACAATTGGTGTCTATCTAGATCTCTTTGTTGATGACACCTGTATATATGTGACAGACCACAAAGAGACTTAGGTTCTCAAGAAGCTGCAATGAGGTCTCAGTGCTATGGAGACATGATGTGAGCACTGAACATAAAATCAAAGAAGATAAGATCCAGGCCATCTACTTTTCTCATAGACTTAGGCTCCTTGAGAAGCATCAAGCTCATGACCATTCAAGTGACTAAGCTGCCATCTTAGCATAAGATGAGTAAGCTAGACACTATCTGCTGTGCAAAGCCTGGATTTACAGAGGGCTTCTATATAGTGCACAAGGAAGAATTTTCAATAACATGCTATTCATGTGATACGTACACTTGACAAAGGCGAATCGAAGCCTATTTATGAGAGACTAACCCATCCTCTCATAAAAGAGAATGTTACATAAGGATTATAGCATCAAATGATCAGATAATAGAAATCTCTGGTAGTGAGCCTCAAGGTGTTTGGTGCCAAGATGAACTGACTGGTGGTAAACTGTCAATTATAGAGTAAATCTGACTTTGTCATTTGAGCAGGAGCCAGTTGATAGTCTGTGAAGAGAAGACTAAAAGTCTGGTGTGAGATGGTCGCCATCCCTGCAGTTAGTTAGCTTTTGTAAGGCAGTCTGTGAAAAGAAGACTAAGTCACTGCAGTTAGGGCAGAAACTGAAGAATCTACACTGTTAAAGCTGTTACCAGGGAACTACCAGTGAAGACAGAGCATGCTGAAAAGACTTAGTGTGTGCTGTAGTCATTTGTAAAGTGTGGAAATCAGCAGTATTGTTGTAGTTACTTGTAATTAAGATTTGTATATGGTCAATAAATCCAATCTGCCATCAGGTCTACATCTATAATCACTCAAAATCATGACAATAGCTCAAATATTCCACTGAAATACTAACATCACTGAACAACATCTTAAATATACTGAATTAAATTCATAAGTGACCATCTTCTAAATGATGACTGGAGGTTGAACCAATGACCGGAATTGTGCCTATATTTGAAGAGTCTGTTGACTATTAAAAGAAGATGGGGGTATCTCAATTGGTGTAGTGACTGGACTATGAGCTGGAAAACCAAGGATTCAGGTTTCTTGGAAGAGGTAAGAGATTCTTCTCTTCTCCACAATGCCCAGAGTATCTCTGGGCCCCACCCAGACTCATATACCATACTCAGGTTGGTTTCCCCTGGGGTAAACTGGCAGAAGTGGAAGCTGACCACTCACCTCCATCTAGTACTGAGTTCAGGAATGGCGAAGCTATACCTCCACTCCAACACACATCTTCATGGCATGGTGCTTAATTAATTAAGCCCAGGGATAACTTTACCTTTTACCTTTGTTAACCACAAAAAGTGTCAACCAGTTCTTTTTCAAATGCTAGGGAATTGGCGTATACGTACATAAATAATATCTATAAACTTGAAAAATTCTCTGGGTATTTCAGATAAATCAGTGTATGGGTTAAAATATAACCTTGATTTGTAAGTATTTTTTATCTAATACAGGATGCTGAGATTTAAATTATTAAGTTAGATGTGATATCTCAAATTCACTACTTTCAGTTCCAGTTTTGAAACATATAACATTGATATACATTGAATGTCAGGGAAGGAAAACAATGAAAAATAATTAATAATAAATGTGTTTGCAGGCTTACAGACACTATGAAGAGAAGGTTAAGAGACTAGTGACAGCTATTGAACCAATACTGGATTTATCTGTAGCTGATACAATGACATTTCTTAGAGCAGAATCCGTTTGGGGCAAGATAAATGCTCTATTACGTAGTCCATGTCTGAGGAAGGCAGGTTAGAAAATTATAGTCTAATAAATGAGATGTAATATATGAACACATATTGCAAATAGTTATAAATAAGCCAGGTGACAAATGCTGAAACCAGTCACTGATTTTAATTAAGTAATTTATTTGTAAGGAAAATAAATGAACTGATGTGCCAGTTGCTTTGGCTCTCCAGAACAAAATACAGATTTCTGATTAGAAAACTGGATGCTTCCTATTGATGTATGCCAACAACTTGGTTGCATTAATACAATATGTAAACCTTTTGTAATAAATATTTGACAGGTGCTAAAGAAAGGTTGAAATTTTTT
>NW_019727403.1:350387-361359 GCF_002891405.2 Cryptotermes secundus | reverse complement strand
TTTTTTTTTTTTTTGGTGGGCTAGAATATTATCACTTTTGCTGGGACTGAACAACCAGAAGCTGCTGTTCTTCACAGGGAAATTTGTTGAAGTATTTGTGGATTGAATAGTTCCTCCTCTATAGAGGAGATTTCAAAGAGATACTAATAATATACATGAAGTAGGCAATTTTGTCCATTCTATAACAAGCTCAGAGTTCATACAAATATTTGCCATAATACCATATCACAATCCTTGTTGTCTCCCCTCTGGTAAATAATTATCTTTTTACCTATGATTACCCAGTTTCTGAAAATTGCCAATTGCAAATCACTACCCCCCCCCTCCCAAAAACACACACATATCAGAATTTTGCAAACATTAACACAAAAGTGATTAACAAGACTAAGGAGACTGCAATTTTAGGATAATGTTACTTCTGTCTCTTCTATATGTACCTTGAGATATCATCAACCTACTGCCCCCAGGAAGATTGATTTACATTAATTAGGTCTCCACAGCCTTCCTTCTAACTACAGCTATATTAACTGAGCTCATTTGCTTAAACAATAATGCTCCATACATTCAGGAATTGTCCACTTTGAATTTCAGTGAGGATATTGACTACCCTGACTTAGGTTCTTTGCTGTTTTCCTCAGTCACTCTAATGAAATGACAGGATGATATGTTAAATTAGACCACAACCATTTCCTTTCACATTCTTTCTGATTTGTATCACATATCATCTCACCATTTGGTGCTATATAGTCTAAGTTAAACAAACTGCAAACCAGAAATAAATAACAATATTTTATTGGCTCTTTACAGCTACATCTGTTAGCTTGCTTGGTGCTGATATTCCTGCTCTCTATGAATTCCTAACAGCTCCGGCAAGTAGCATTCTAAATCACTGGTTTGAATCAGAGCCACTGAAGGCCACCTTGTCTACAGATGCGGTGATAGGCACGATGACTGGACCATATACACCAGGCAGTGGGTAAGTTAACTTGAGTGTTTTAACTCAAGTGTTACATTTCTTTCCAGAATCAGGGATGCATGAACATTTTAATCTGTTGCCCATGTCCACATCAGTGTTTATCTGTTTCGGCATGTTAAGAGTTTCATGCAACTGTTCAGCAGCAAGTTTGGTAACCTACTCATCAGTATAGGGACTTCTTAAAGCAGCTGATAAGTTATTCAACTCTTCAAGAAATTCCCTGCCTTTGTACTACTAAATAATGTTCATACTAAAAGCCAATTACTGAACTCTGTCCTGAACCTGTCCAGCTCATTCCACATCTTTGCACCTTACTTATCTAAGATACATTTCAATATATTTACACCTCCAAAGTGGTCTCAGTCTCTGGGGTTCTCCAATCAAATTTGATTAGAACACATCATCAACTTCTGTTCACATACTGAGAAGAAATATAAATGCAATAAAGTAAAGCATAGAAATGTTACTACATAATGAAGTCTAGAAACAAAGAGAAAAATGAGTACGTGCTCATGTGTGACCATCAGAATATGGGACAAAATCTTGATATAAAGATAAATAATTAAATTACCTAACTATCTTTAAAAATGTGGCAAAGTTAAAATACTTGGGAATGACAGTAACAAATCAAATTACTTCATGAAGACGGTATATACTATAGTTTCCCTTGTTTTATACGGGCATAGAGTTTTGTTTCTCACTGGAATACAAGAATACAGATTGAAAGTACGTCAGAAGAAATTTCTCAGGGGGAATATCTGGACCCATAAGAGAGAAAGTAACAGGAAGTTGGAGATAATTGAATAATAGGGAGCCAAATATTATTAGCATGAAACAAAGAGAGGATGATATTGAGGAGCATGTACTTCTCATACCAGAAATGAGAAATGTATACAAAACATTAATTTTACAACTTAAGAATGCTTGGGCGACCAAGGTATAAACAGGACAATGTTGAATTAGATCACAAAGAAATAGTGTGTGAGTGGTTCAAGACGTTTTCTAGTGGTGGGCTCTTGCAGACAAAGTGGTGGTTTTCATAGAAGTCATGGAGTCTCTGAAATATCAATATTCATGATGCAAGAAGACAGTAAGTTTTGAGAAGATTTTACAGAACTGTAGACAAAGACAAGCTCCTGTGCAATCAACAAAGCATACAACATTGCATAAATGACGAGAATGTCATGTGAGATTTCAGTCTGTATGGCAAATCGTGCCTGATAATCACACTAAATATAAATAAAGGGAGAGGGAGAATTTAAAGAAACTGAGAAACAAAAACTTAATTTCAAACTGCAATTAAAAAATTACCAAATTCTACTGATGTCAATTATAACCAGGGCCTGGATTTTGATGACCTAAAAATATTTTAAAAATGACTGAAAAATCCAGAAAAATCACTTATAAAATCATCGAAAATGCAGAAAAATGACCTATAAATTGACCAAAAATTCCAAAAAGTGACCTAAAATTTAAAAAACAACCTAAAATGTATAATGTCATGGAAAATCTAATTGTTTTAAAATGTATTTGTAATCTTTATTAACACTGCGAACTCATCGTTACTCTTTTAAGTTCGTCCTCATTTTTATGTTGAAAATTAAGCAATATATGATTGAATCTGAAGCTGAATGTTTTAATACGATCTTCTCTCCCATGTTGGAACGCTTATCAAATGTACATATATGGTGTATATTCCAATATTTAAGTGCCACCTCATTCAGAGTTGCAATAGATAACAGTCAACATGCTGAGATTCTCGAAGGTGAGTGAGTGTCTATTGTCCAACAGCACATTCTTGTACTTGGGGAAACTCCTTTCCACATCTGCAGACACAATGGGAGCATACTTAAAGTGTACCAAATCACTATCAGTAAGTTCTTCTTCAATACTGAAAGTGCTGAAGGACTCTCCTGTCAGAATTTGATAAATGCTGCATAATGTTTCATAACCTGAGTTTTTATCTAGAACATGTTTCATTTTTCTTGACACCATTTTACCAATGTCCCCTGACACTTTCTCCAAATCACTGGCTATTTTTTATTTTTTTTTCCACGAGAGTGAGCAGATCTTGTAGCGTTGCTCCTTTCTTCTGTAAGCATTTGATTCCTTTCCTCAAGGAACTGAATTTGCCTTTATGAAGGCCATCTGTCCTTCCATTTCGCTGTATGAGAACTGTTCCTGAGCAGCTCTAATTGTCCTTGCATCTTCTGTCTTCATTGAATATACAATGTTTTTCACTGTCTAAAAATGATAGCAATAGTAAATTGTAGCATCAATCCACATTCTCCACCTTGTAATGATGGGTTCCGGAGGCAGTGGAACACCAAGAGCCATAGATTTAAATTGTATTTTACGAGCTGGAGCCTTGACGAAAAACTTCTTCGTCCACAATACGAGAGCATCCACTTGAAGAAATCTTGATCTCACTTCCTCCGTCACTCTATGCAGTGCGTGTGCTTGGCAAGTAACGTGCACCAATTGCGTATAAAACGACTTTATTGACTTGTCTTGACTTGACATGGGGCCGCATCGGTCACAAAAAGCAAGATGACGTCGTGCCGTATACCCTCTGGCCACAGTAGAAACATCAACCTGTCAAAGAGTTTACAGATTATGGAATGATTAATGGATTCTAGTACCTCACTCGTAGGCTGAAACACTTCACCTGGTCCATCAATTTCCAAGGTTCCAATGATGATGTTTGCCAAGTAGCGAGCCTCCGTATTGCAGGTCTCATCAATAGAAACGAAAATCTTCTTCCCACGCACTTTATTTCTAATCATTTCCAGGATATTGTTGTAGCATTGGGAAAAGTAGTTTTTCCCGGGGGTGAATTCATTCAGGATAGAGCAACCACAATTCACTTCCAGAAAATGTTTCAGTTTTTCATTTTTCAGAACCCAAAACAGAATATTTGCGGACACCAGAACATCACACAGATCTGTGAAAATATCCGATGACTTATTTCCGCCTTCAGAAGAACGCTGTTGCAGTAACATTTGCACAGATTTCTTGCTGTTCGAAATTTGCACTGCTCGTGTGGCTGTTTCATTTTCTTCTTGACATCTCTCACAAGTGGGACTGTCACTCAGTCCCAGTTTGAAGAGGTGTCCTTTAAGGTGACAGTGTCCTGTAAGTAGTTCTACCATCCATCGTAGATGGTCCCTGTTTAACTTAACAGTTCCTTCGCTCTTTTAGCAGAGGGTCCTCATATGAGAGCCTTTGCTTGCCTGAGTCCAGTCAAGGATCCCCAGTATTTCTTGTGAATCATATTTGTCCAGTCCCTGACTGCCTTTCTGGCAACTCCCATAGAGTTGCCACAGGCTGGTTCAGGTCCTGTGAACAGATGTTCAGCTCCAGTCTTAGCTAATTGATTTGCTGTTTCATTTCCAGCAATACCCTAATGCCCTGGCATCCATATCAGTTGTACCGTTATGTTTGGCCAGTTCCATGAGGGTTTGGTGGCAGTCCCAGACCAATTTTGAGTTGATCTGGTGTTTGTCAAGTGCTTTAAGTGCAGCCTGGCTGTCAGATAGAATGTAGATGTTCCTCTCTAAATTCTCTATAATACATGCCTTAATGGCATATACTTCTGCCTGGAATACTGTCGTGTACTGCCCAAGGCTGAAACTAAGTTTCCGCCTCGTGCCATAGCAGTACACACCAGCTCCAGTGCCCTTATTTATCTTGGAACCATCTGTATACCAGATCAGTCCCCCTTTTCTATCGAGCCAAAACCTGTCTTCCCATTCACTCCCGCCAGGAAATCTGACTGTGAAGGGCAGTTAGGTTACTTCATAATGTAGGATATTCTGGCAAGATTAATTTCAGAATGCATGCTGCAGACTCTAGTGTAACTATTCTGTCTCTTTTATTTTGGTTCATATCTATGTGCCACAAGATATGTATTTTAACATACTCATCCTGCTTTGTATTTTCTGGATACTTGTAGATACATTCCATTCTGTACACATTCTGTCACCTGTTACATAAGTTTGAAATATTAGAATTCAAATATCAGTTCCTTCCTCTTTGTCTAATTTCAGATATAATTTGCCTATGGTGGAGGAAGTGTATCAGAACACTCTTCTAGTCAGATATCAGAAACCCTAGAGTGATCTGCCTGTTTGTTGTCCTCCTCACAGAATGTGTGACCAGTGGACTATCTGCTTCACTCTATGTGTAGTTATGGAATGATATATTCCTGTGTAAATTGTGAAGTTCAACTGTTTAATAGAAGACTTGAAAAACTAAAAAGGGCATATTCTAATCTTTCAGTGGTAACAGTAGACTCTACGCGTGAGTTATTCACAAGACAGGGTTATCATCTAAATTCTCAAGGGAAAGAACATATTGCAAGAAGAGTAGCTTCAGTGATAAAGGATTTGTTTAGTGCTAACGATTCGAAACCAGTTGTATTAAAGTGGAGTTATCTGGATGAAATGCAGAGCCATTTAAATGAAAAGCAGACGTCTGGTGTTGAGGTTGTTGAAGGGAATTGTTGTGGAAGGAACACCATGGAGCAGTTAGTGGGTGATGGGGCCATAGAGTCTAATGTAGCAAATCATGCTACGATTTTACTGATGTCTCAGGAGAATACCTATCTGAATCAAGTGGGAGTCCATGATAATCCAAGCAGTGATCATTCCGTGGATGAGCAGAGGATAGCCAGAGTAGCAGAACAAACTGCTCCTCCGAGAAGGCGACGAAAGATCCCAACTACGAGAAATAAGGATTTTTTATGGGAATGATTTATAATAAGAATAAGGTGGATAATAGTAGGCAGTGGACTTCACTTGTAATTTATCATCAAAATATAAGAAGCATAAGAAATAAGAAAGAAGAACTAGACATTTTTCTAAATGATGCATGTAATTATCCGGATATTTTATGTATCAGTGAGCACCATCTGAGTGTAAGCGAGTTATCCATATTTTCTATGACAAAATATAAAATGGCAGCAGGGTTCTCACGTAACATGTGTCAGAATGGTGGAGTATGTATTTTAGTTAAAGAAGATTTATCATATCAAGAGCTAGATCTCAAAAATTTAAGTATGGAAAGGGTTTTCGAAGTCTGTGCTGTAAAGATAATTTTAAATAATAGGAAATTATGTATTTTATGTATTTATAGAGCGCCTGATGGAGATATATGTCAATTTATCGAGCGGCTAGATTCCACACTTTCATATCTAGTAAGCCTTAAATTGGAACCAATAATCTGTGGTGATACGAATATAAATTACCTTAGTGAAAACTGTAAAAAAGTACAATTACAAGCTTTATTAGATACTTATAATTTAACACAAATAATTGAGTTTCCAACTAGAATAAGTACTACTTCTGTCTCATTGATTGATCATTTTTTTATAGACAAGAATGCTTATAACAAATTCCAAGTTTGTTCTGCTATAAATGGTCTCTCGGACCACGATGGGCAAATTCTGATACTTGGAGACATGCTGGTGATGAGGCAAAGTGATCATGTTAGAGCATATAGAGACATTAATGAGGAAAACATAGTATGTTTTCAACGGGCTTTACAGAATGAAAATTGGATAGAAGTTTATAATCAAGAGAATGTAAATATGAAATTTAATATCTTTCACAACATTTTTTTATCAATCTTTGAAAATAGCTTTCCCATAGTATATAAAAAAAAGAAAGACTCTAATAATTGGATAACGAAAGGCATAAGAATATCTTGTAAGCATAAGAGAGCATTATACATCTTAGTTAAAAAATCAAGTGATGATAGTTTGAAGTTATATTATAAAAGATATTGTAAGATACTAGTAAGAGTAATAAGAGAAGCAAAGAGACTGTATTATCAAAAATTAATAATTAATTCAGAAAATAAAATACAAGTAACTTGGAAGATTATTAATAAAGAATCCGGAAAAAACCAGGTCTCAGATAAAGTAACAGAATTGCAAGTGGGAGAAAGTAGAGTAACGGATCCTAAGGAATTAGTGAGAATATTTAATAAACATTTTATAACTGTAACTAAGAATTTGGCAACAAAAAATGCTGATAAAAGTGAGGCAATTAAATTATTAAATAACCTTAAGTATGATAACTTACCTGAACTGAAATTAATACCCGTAACTGAGGTGGAAATAAAGAATATACTTAAGACACTAAAATCGAAAAATTCTACAGGCTATGATGGTATTTCTAGCAGAATATTAAAATATAGCATTAATCAAATAAGTAAACCACTTGGACATATACTTAATGCATCACTTGAACGTGGAATTTTTCCCGATAGAATGAAATTTGCGTCAGTAAGACCTTTACACAAAACAGGTGAGAAGGTCGTTATGGCAAATTATAGACCAATATCACTGTTAATAATCTTCTCCAAGATATTTGAAAAAGCGATGTATAATAGGATAAAGCAGCACCTACATACAAATAATCTAATTTCATCTGCTCAGTTTGGATTTAGAGAAAATAGAAGTACAGAATCTGCAATCTATGCCTTAACTAATCATATATTAGAAACTTTGGAACGACGCTGTCTTTCATTAGGAATATTCTGTGATTTGACAAAGGCATTTGATTGTGTGGTGCATGATATCCTTTTGAGCAAGTTGGCTGTATATGGACTTGGTGGTAAAACTTTAAGATGGTTGAAATCATATTTGGGAAATAGAAGGCAAAGAGTGGAATTGTATACTAATGGGAATGAAAAATGTTGTTCAGGATGGGAGATTGTTGAATATGGAGTGCCGCAGGGCTCGATTTTGGGTCCCTTGCTGTTTCTTTTATATATCAATGACCTGTCATCAGCATTAAATACTGATGATAGGTTATTGTTGTATGCAGACGATACAAGCATAGTAGTGTCTGGTATTGATATTGATGAAATCCAAGTAAGGTCTAACTTAGTGTTGAATTCTTTAAGCCGTTGGTTTGCAGTTAATGGCCTGTCTCTAAATCTGAAGAAAACTAAAGTGGTAAAATTTGATACAACTAATCGAGATAATATGTCTATACATTTAAAGTTTAATGATGAGATATTGCATGAGGAAACCCACGTTAAATTCTTGGGCATTGAAATTGATAAGACCCTGAATTGGAAGTCACAGATTGAATCGATGCTGTCCAGATTGGGCAAGGCATGCTTTGCAATAAGAAACATGAAATTGTATAGCAATATTGAAACACTAAAGATGATTTACCATGCATACTTTCATTCAATTATGAGATATGGGATAGTATTTTGGGGAAACTCGTGGGAGGCTAAGAAGATTTTTCTTTTACAAAAAAGGGCCATCAGGATAATGTTGGGAATGAAACCCAGAGAATCATGTAGAACAGTTTTTAAAAAATTAAAAATTTTGACATTGGCTTCTCAATATATTTTATCTTTAATGATACTAATGGTAAACAATCTGGGGCATTATACTTTTAATCATACAATTCATGGTAAATCAACAAGACAAGTTAGAAACCTTCATGTTCCTCAATCGCATCTAACAAAGAGGCAAAAAGGGGTCTATTTTATGAGTGTAAAAGTTTTTAATAGTTTGCCTGATTTTTTAATTGGGTTGGTACATGATAAAAAACAGTTTATTGAGAAACTAAAGGATGTATTGCTTCAAAACCCTTCTTATACTGTTGAGGAATTCTTGCTTTTCTGTCAAGACCTGTCAAGAGGTGTCTGACAGTGTACACTTCATTTAACTCTATGTCCTTGGCTGTGCTTATATATTCTTGCTGCAATTTGTATTGCTTTTTAACTATTGTATGTGTACTTGTTGCAATTTGTATTGCTTTTTAACTATGTATGTGTATTTGCTGCAATCTGTATTTTCTTTTAACATTTTTTATGTGTTTTTTTGACAAGTATGGTTTATATATGCTAGTGATTTTGTTTGTGAATGTACAAGTTTCCAATGTCTTGTTGGCTTGTTGACATGTTTTATATTCTGTGCCTGTGCACATTTGTGAATAATCTGAAACGCAAATGTATATGTATGTATGTATGTATATCACTCGTTTGGCATAACATGAATTTGAAAACAACCACAATATAAAAAATAAGTTACATGTTTCTGGACTGCAATTCAAACAGTGATAGTTATAACTTAAGCGCTTCTTCAAGGGCCATATGAATAACAGGTCTTGTTTTGGGATCATGCCTATTTGTAGATATGTACTACTGCATCATATGATGGGAGGAACTGGTTGGTCATATCCTAAGGGGGGTATGGGTGCTGTCACACAAGCAATGGCAGCAGCAGCAGCCTCCTACGGAGCACATATATTCACAAATGTGGTGAGTTCACTATCTTGCTAAGCTGTATCCACTATTATATTTGTTTTTTCAGTGACATTTCACACTAGTTTTGGTAAGTGCATGGAACCATTGGATATAGAGTGAAACCTCCATTTAATGTTCCTCTGTTTGTTTACTCTCATTTAAAATTCAAATGCAGTGATCCCAACTCAGTAATCTCAGTCTTAAACTTCTTCAATTTAAGGGCTTAGTCAATTTAGTCTTCATTTCTACTGTTCCCAAAATGAACCTTAAAAGGGGGATTTCAGTGTATTTGTAACTATAAGCTCAGATTTTATCACCTAATTTCATAAAGTATCGTTATTTCATATTGTTTCACGTTGAGAAAAATAGCACATGAAATTAACACTGCCCTCCATATTGTACAATCTACTGAAGCATCAAGAAAGTAACTTTACAGATGCCAATGTAGTTGCCTCTTCAAAATATATATATACAGTGGCATGATGGCTGAAAGGCAGAATAGTGGAATAAAGGCAGCTGTTGCTAGTCAACAGCATGATAAACATGCCAGTTATGTGATCCTTGGCCTTTATTGATCCTCAGCAGCTAACACATTATTTTCAATGTGAGGGTCTTTCCAAAAGGATTTAATTTCTAACCATTTGTTGCTACAGTTCAATATTCAGTAGATATTCACTTAGCAGGAAGGTCTTGCATTTTTTACTTCATGCATCCCATTTTAATTTTGGCTACATTTATGATATGTATGTATTGGCTGTCTTGTAGTGCGCTCAGTCTCTCATGTCACTTCACTACATGTTTCGGCATCACTGTGCCATCCTCAGGTGTGTTATTTACGTCAAGCTATCGCATTGCTCGCCATCATGTGTCGTTTATAAAATTATCTAAAATGCACACTCTTCACTATCTATAATAAAATTTATATATATCAAAATTTGTTAAGATCCATCATCTTACACGTCTTAACTCAAACTTGCGTACTACATCATTCTTCCACTAAGGAAGGACTAAGAAGGACACACCACAAGACACAATATACACAAAATATAGGAAAAACGACTCCCATAGTGGAAGAATGATGTAGTATGCGAGTTTGAGTTAAGACGTGTAAGATGATGGATCTTAACAAATTTTGATATATATAAATTTTATTATAGATAGTGAAGAGTGTGCATTTTAGATAATTTTATAAATGACACATGATGGCGAGCAATGCAATAGCTTGACGTAAATAACACACCTGAGGATGGCACAGTGATGCCGAAACATGTAGTGAAGTGGCATGAGAGATTGAGCGCACTACAAGACGGCCAATACATACACATCATGGATGAGAATCTGTGCAACAGGACGCTAAAATACAACATTTGGCTATATTTTTTTATTGTTAACACCACTCAAGAGCTACCCATTTCTATCCAGTTAAGGTTCTGACAGTTTCTGATGATCAACTGTTTATGTATGGTTCGTGAGACAATTGTCACCAAAGTAACATACAGTAAAACTTGGTTATAGCAACATCGGTTTCTGCGACACCTTGTCTATTGCATCAAATATTCAATGGTACGAACTAATTCCTCATAAAGCAACTGTTTTTATACCTTGCTTAGTACGACATGCACAAATGCATCAACCTCGTATGTAACGTCATTTTCATTCCTGAATTTCTCTGATATCGTGGGAAAGTTCGATGTGTCTGCCCACCCTCACTTTCTCTACTTG
>NW_019727403.1:316022-350310 GCF_002891405.2 Cryptotermes secundus | reverse complement strand
CATATCTAGGTACAGTAAGGCACAACAATTGATGTAATCTACTGTAATTTGGTGAGTAGGCCTACCTTTAATATACAGTATTAGTGCGGTGTGTATTGTCAGTGAAAAGCGCTGTAATATGTCTTTGATATTACACATTTGGGCAATTGCATGTTAATGTTACGTTAGTCTGTACTTAACTACGTATTTCACTAAAAAATGCAACATTTTAACTCGGTTTTTGGTAGATTTTTACGTGACTAACATAAGGCTACTGTGAAAGTGCCCATTTCGGTTACAACAACATTCGTTTATAACGACACTATTTTTAGGTCCCTTCGTTGACGTTATAACCAAGTTCTACTGTATTTGTTCTTGGCACTTACAGCTGTTCCCTCTGTACTGCTCTCGATCTGTTGAAGCAAATACTGTAAAACTGTCTTATATATGGCTCTGACCTGCTTATAGGACTTAAATTTGACAGATCTTGCTTATATTTTATGCCAAGAAATCACAATGAACTTAAAATCTAAAATGGAAACTTCTGAACTGCTCTCAAGAGGGTAAATTTGTAGATGTTAGGACTAGAATTTTTGGCAAAGAAGGTTTAACTTCACTATAAAAATGTTACAATTTTTCCTTTGTAAATATTTTTGCATTAACAAACTTTATTTTTAAAGTACTGAGAGGTGTGGAAGAGCATGTTCCAGTTTGGTATTGATGTTTATTTGTTACATTAATTTATTATAAATAATAAACACAAATGTTATATTAATGAAATACTGTACTTTATGTTATGGACAATAATGTACATTTTGGAATTTTGTTTAGTTATGTAGACAAGCACTTTCAATTCTTGCATAACTAATAAGACTGGAATATAGTATCAGTTTAACAAGATTATTTAGAGACCTGAAGCCTTGGAGTTTTCACATTCAAGAGTATTTATATATGTTGCTTTCTTCGTTGTTTATTTTATTAGACCAAAGTCTCTCATTTGCCTCTTGCAGTTATGATCTTTTGAGTTTCCTCCTTATGGCTGATTGATTCTGTGGCATCATTCATACTTTCCTGATGTTGATTTTGTAGTTCAGATGCTGAATGTAGTGAAATGTGTGCAGTTGTCATTTCATTATTCTCTTCCACAGAAACTGGTTGATCTTTGGTACAGTTTGGTCCAATACTTATTTGAATATCACTTGGCAACCCAGTAAAAGTGTTTTCACTTACTAGTCCACGGCGCTTATGTTCCTTAAACCGTCCTGAACGCGATATTGACATTCTTCGCCTACCAGTTTCAATTGAATCATTATCAGCACCACCATTTGAAGTTTTAGTTTTGTGAGAATTGTCCTTAAAGAGGCCAAAAAATCGCTTGGATGACATGTTTATAAATGCATTACACTTGTAATTGTGACACTAATGTAGTTGAAGTGAACCCTCAAAACATGATGCATATAAGCAGTTTTCTAATGCATTTTTTGTACTGTTTAGAGTAGCAATCTTAAAAGCTACTAACACTCACAATGTTGTGGGTAAACTTGCACACACTGATGGTGAAAATCCCTTTGCAACTTGTGCACTGCAGAACACTGATTATCAGAGTTGCACTAATGGAGATAACCAAATCATGATTCTACATTTCTAAAGATAATGGCATCAGTTATCAGGTACTTGAGGACAAAACAACTTTTTTTCTGTGCTGTGATCGATACGTAATAATAAAGTATTCCTGTCATGTTCAATGGTCCTATGCCAAAATGCATTACATAAATACCCACATTCTGGCAATGTATTTCCAGAGTTCTGAAATCTGATCGCAGCACATCGTCATGTAATGACCACATTGCAAACAAGCCCAAAATACATATATTGTCTGCAGTATTCGTTTATTATGCTAATGACTTTTATGCAGGAGGTATCCAGAATTTGTCTAAATGGAGACGGTCAGGCTGCTGGGGTGGTGACATCTGAAGGCCGTGAAATCAAAGCTACCATAGTTATGTCCAATGCTACACCATATGTAACATTCCAGAAATTGCTTCCCCAAGCTGCTTTGCCAGAAAAGTTCCAGGCTGCTATTGAAAGTATCAATTATGCATCTCCAATAACAAAAATTAATGGTCAGTACAATTATTTTACTGTATGAAATTGGGTGACTATAGGAGAATCAAAGTGTTTTCTGATGTTTATTAATGCATGATTGTACATGAAGGCAATGAAAATGAAAGAAGTCAGCTAAGGTTATTGTAAAATGTGTTGTTCTAATGTTGCAGCCTCATGATAACCTGATTCACAAGATTTGTATTATAATTTCCTTGCATGATAAGCTCTTTTACAAAATATTAAATAAACAGTCAAATTTTCTAATCCTAAAACAATTCACGTTATACTGAGCTTGTATATTGGTGGAACTTGTTGAATGTATATACATTTTAAATGGGGACTTCATATGATCATCAGAAAATTTCAGTCTGAAATTTAAATACTCTAGTTACAAAAATATCGATATAGCCCTTCAAAATTATATGCCCCTTTGCTAAAAATATTTTTTTTAGAGAATCAATATTAATTTCATAGAGAAAATCCGATGAAGCAAAAAAAAAAATTGCATTAGAATTCTACCAGTTCTGCAGAGCAAAAAGACTCTTACAAGGCAACTTCTCTATCTTTGAAGAACTATTAAATGTCAAGCAGTTATTAGTAGAGTGAAACTGACATTTAAATGCCAGAAATCACTAAAATTAAAAATTAAAAAACTTCTTTAGGAACATTGTGTATAGAATTTTCATATATGCCATATGTGCCTCAACCAACTACTGTTTGAGACACTGTGCTATGAGCTGGTAGTCGCAGATTCGATGCCTGATGAGGTCACTGGATTTTTTAAATTTACCTACTCCTTCCAGCCGCACTATGGCCCTAGGTTTAACTCAGTGTCTAACAGAAATGAGTACCAGGAATTTTCCTGAAGGTCAAGGTTGCCAGCATGTAATAGTGGCAACCTCACTGCCACCTGTGAGCCGACTGTCTAGAAATGTAAGCGCCTCGACATCTCACAACCCTATGGGCCTCCGCAGCCTGTTACAGGGATAGCTTTATCATACTTCATGTTGGGGAGATGCATGATTTATTTCAAATGGAAGGCAAGGTTGCATTTCCAATTGTCCCAGTACTTTCATGGAATGCTTAAAATGGAAGTTACAATGAACTTTTAAAATCTAGAATTCCTATTTACTATGATTCCCTTTAAATAAAATAAATAAATTAGTTTTTCTGCAAAAATCTTAGTAATAATTTCTAGATACCGTAGACTCATGTGGCACAGATATTAATGTAATCTAAAGCAATGCTTCACTGCCAGTTATTGCACACTGTGATGTGGCATGTAAGGTGATGGTCACAAAATAGGAAAACCAAAAAAATTAGACTGCAGCAATACATTGTACCTACAGTCAAATGCAGTGATTGGTTAGTCTGCTATGCACGTGCTACAGATACAAATTAAGACTCTATAGTATGCTGATTAGGTTGACAATCAGTGGTAGGTATGCATGGCATGGAAGCTGACATGGTTCTTTTGAATGAATCAGCATGACAGCCAATGAGTATCTCCACTGCCACCCATAGCAACCATGACCTTATCACCTTATTGGTGATCTTTTCACTCAAGGCAAAGAGACTTGGGATATGTAAGACAAACCCCGGACAGGATGCTTGTGATATGCTGCTGTGTTGATGTCATTGCAAACGTGACTGCTAGTGTTCATGTTCCATAAGAAAAAACTATGCAGGAAGGGGGTACCAGTAGTTATTCTGGCCAGTGGATACTCCAACAGCACAAATACCACCAAAACAGAACACACAATGATTATGAATTGCTCAGCAATGATACTGAAAAACATCTTGAATTTTGTGAGTGCTTTCAGCAAACATGAGAATAGCAGAAGCATGCTTTCATCTCAGTGATACCATCAAGAGACATAATATCATGTAATGGTCAGACTATGTAGCTCCTGAGAAGCTCTAGCAAACTGATTCCCAAATTGCATGGTGCAGCATTTGCAGTAATGCTACTCTGGGGCATATTTTTTTATTGCTAGTGGAGTGGGACTAAGTCCCTTGTAGTGCAGCCACTTCTGGCCTATTGTACCAGCCCCAGATGATAGGTGAGGGTGATTGTGGAGCAATTGGGGGAATGAAGATTGGCAGGAGAAACCAAAGTACTCGGACAAAACCTGTCCCAGCGCCACTTTGTTGACCACAAATCCCACTTGACCAGACCTGGGATCGAACCCGGGCCGCCGCGGTGGGAAGCCAGCGACTAACCGCTTGAGCTATTATGCGGCACTCTGGGGCATATCCTTCAGGATAACATGTTTACAGTAGACGCTTACTGCCACTTCCTGAGAACATGTTGCAACCTTACTTAGATGCAATGGCCTTCAGATAATGCCATTCATTTTGCTTCCAGCAGGATACAGCATTGCTGCACTGCGCATCATTGATTAGACTAGTTTTTGTGTGAACAGTTGATTGGTCCAAGGTGGCCTGTGGAATGTCCAGCAAGTTCTCCAGATTTCATATCACTGGCTTTTTTGCTGTGAGGGTCACTTAAAATCCATGGTGTATGATGACTCACCACTAAGTATTGCTGCATGCACAGCCGTAACCCTAGTATAAGCAACAGTATGGACACTGACTATAGTGAATGTACAAAACTTTGTGGTGTTCCACACACACACGTGTGGTTTTGTGGACTTGCAACATTTTGCCAGAGTTTGCAGTGCTGTTTCTATATGAGTACACTAACATACAAAGGTTTTGTTAACTATTCCTGCTTCATGTACCTGACTTTTAATCATTGCTCCTTCCCACTACCCCTGTCTAGTCACCTTGGCAATAACACAACATATAACTGCTAATATGTAGAGTGCACAGCCATAACAGTATGCCCTGCATAAAGAATTATAACACCTGAGACTGGAAATACCTGATATGCAACAATTATCCTTCTTCATGCATGCCCACATATTTCCAAATAAATGTAATCTGTACGAGTATGTTGCCATAAATTAAGGAATTGGTCAAGAGACAAAGATTTGAACAAAATGGTTAATTCTTAATTGTATGTACTGTTAACTGATTCAGATATAAACATTTCAGTACCAGGAAATATGTCATAGTTATATTTCACAGTGATCTTTTTGCTGCCTAAATAATGGAGGCATCATTGTACTATGGTGAATGGAGTAATCATATCAGGCATCTGATAAGTCCTATCTCTACTTGGAGTGCAATGCTGTCATATCCTGTATAGTGATTTATGAAATCAGAAGGGTTGCACCTAAGATTACACTAGCATGTTATTTCTTCACCAAGGTCAAGTTTCTATTACATCTGTTTTGAAATATTCCCATTCCTAGGGCTATTAGAATCTGCCTCTTGTGTCAGAAATATATTATGTAACCTTGTCAGACAAGCAGAGATCAGAGAGGGATTACTACTATATTCTGTGGAAGTGAAACATTGGTTTCAAGAGAGAGGGATGAGAGCAGCATAGGGTCTATTAAAATTACATTTTTAAGTGCCAAAGGATGCATTCAACTGAATATGTCAAACAATTAATATTGTCACATGACTGAGTGACTACAGACAGGACTGGATTTACTGAACTCTTATAACTCGTAACTACAAGTAAGGTTTATGCTCTCACGGTTCTACACAATTCACAAATCACTACAGGACACACTAGTCTTCTCAGTCTGTTACAGTACATTGTAGAGGCTTCCAAAAGCAGACATTCCCCTTCCTCTCGGATCCCACACTGTCCCTGGACTCGGCTACCAGCTTCTCAGAGCAACAGCTCACCACAACTGAACTGCAGCAGTCCTCTAACTCACTAACTCACCAAACAACTCTTTGACTGCCTCCAGACTCTCTCTTGACTGACTGTCCCTTCATCCTGCTTATAAAAACTCAGCAGTGACTGCGTAGAAAACACCACTCCTCTGTTGCAGTGCAGTTACTGCCATGAAATTGTTGGCAGAACTGTTGCCTAGCAATGGGTCTACATGCCATATTGCTCCTCCTTAAAACTATTTATCCCAAATAGCCTACAGGCATACCACCCTTTCTTACTAGGTGGTTCAAATATGACCGGGGCTGATTTAAAAACAAAAACATAATTGCCAAACACTTACTTGCACATGTCAGTCTTCAACGTACTCCCTTCCAGAGTCAACACATTTTTCCCAACTTTCTGGAAGCATCTTGATGCCAAAAAAAAAAAAAAAGACTTGTGGTTGGCGACGTATCCACTCCTTAACAGTCTGGATGATGGCGTCGTTTTCCACAAACCACATGCCTTGCAAGTCTGATTTGAGCATTCCGAACAGGTAGAAATCACTTGGGGCCAAATCGGGACTGTACATCGGACGTGTCGGAAGGTTCCATTTCAATTTCCGAAGGGTTTTCATTATTGTTTTGGCCATACGGGGGCGTGCATTGTCTTGAAGGAAGGCTACCCGCTTTCCACCTGTCTTCCGCTTGGATTGGATCTTACTCCAAGTTCCTTGATAGTGATCCGCCTATTCTCACGAATAAGCATGTCTGCACGATCAATGTTCGGCTCGGTGTTGGATGTTCGCGGCCAACGATCATGCAGTTCATTCTCCACGCGCTCTGTGCCCTCTCTGAAGCACTTACACCACTCAAACACACGGGTCCGTGAGAGACACTCTTCTCCATACTGTTTTTGGAGTCTGTGGTGAATTTCAGTGGACTGGACGCTTTCTCCAACGAGGAATTTGATCACAATGCGTTGTTCCACGCTCCGCTGTACCTTCTGTTCTCTCATCACTCTAGCAACTTCCAGACAGGACTGAAGAGGTTCTAACCGTAACAGGAGGGAGGGTGGAGGTTGTGGCTTCACTCTCTCAAGGTCGCACAGCTGCTGCGCAGTGCAGCTTGTTTACAAAAAAATCAGTCCCGGTCATATTTGAACCACCTTGTATTTCCAAGGTCTGTGTTTGTGACATCTGTGATTGGCCTTGCCTTCCCTGTGGCTTGCATCTCATGGTGAATACTCTCCAACCCCTCTTGCACCTCCCACCTTAAGGCCACTCTTCCCGAGCAGTTCTCTGATAAGGGGCAAGCTGGTCCAGGTGTACCACCATCTTCTTTTCTGAGGACTGTGCTTTGGATGTCTCTTCTTTCATTTTGAAGGGGCTGACCCCTCCACAATGTAGTCGAAAACTCGATTACCTGCTTTTCCACCTCCAGCTCTACAGTCTTCCTGAAGATCCTGCCAGATGTCCTCTCCTTCCTCAAATATATCTGCAATCCTATGCCTTGGTTCCTGACTCTATTATGTCATGAAGGAATGGCACAGCAGGTCATCCATCTATGGGCAGTGGCCAGCTTCTTCTGGGACTCACCATCACCCTGGGTCCATTTATTTTGGCTGTCAGTGACACCCTACAGCCAGATGCTGGTCCCCATATAGGTCCTCCAGTGCTTTGGTAGTTTCCACTGTGACCTTCTCTTTAGGGACATCCTGATGGTCCACTACAGCATCCGACTTTTCTCATTTGGCCTCCAATTTTCCTACACAGGCTTCAGTCCCATTTTCTCTACATGGAAGTCAATCCTGGCCATCATCCTTTCATGATGGCTCTCCATCCTTTCTTGAATGGTTTTTATTTCAGCCCCTACTTTGGCTTCCATTCTTTCTTGATTTGAGTCCATTTTTTCTCTGATGACAATTTCGGCCAGCAGGCATGCCAGTATTTGTTCGACCTTTGTAGTGTGGCAATATAACCACACAATGCAGTCTTCAATCCAATAATCAATATATCCAACCCCACCTGTGACACCAGTTTTCATGTGATACAGTGGCTATAGATAGGATTTGGATTGATAATTGGATTTATTGAACACTTACCATTGTAACTACAAGTAACTACAGCACTATTGTTACTTCACACATGCTGCATTTCACTACAGCACATACACTAAGTCTTCTCAGTCTGCTGTGTCTTCATGAGGGAATGTTCCCCTGCTCCCAGGCTCATGTCCTTGCAGGTTGGCAGCCATCTCACACTGAACTCCTACTCTTCTATCAGCCATCTCAAGACTCCCCTGTAATGTCATCTGGTCCTTGATATAGAACCTTGGCATGAACAGCACAGAAAACACCATTCCTCTGTTGCTGTTTCCAACTGCTGCTGTGCAAACAAGCTTGTTTACAAAGCTGCTACTCAGTAATGGCCATTGTATTTTTTCTTATCTCACTGTCATTGCCCTGCAGCAGGTCTGTCTGCTATAATATATATGAAACGAACATAATTCATGATAAAATTTTACATATACAAGTGGACTGAACTTCTACACAGAATGCCAAAGGAAAGATCAAAATTTTTTCAAGTACCACCACACAGAAGAACACATACCATTTAGTCACTAAATTGAAGCCAGAATAGGCTTGTAAACCTATTTTTAGAAAGCAGATGTTATCACTAATATTTCAGAGGAAATCAATCTTCACATGAAAATGGCAGAAAATGTGTTCAGAGGTTTATGTAAGAATATAGCAGACTGTAACCAATTGTGACTGGTTAGAAATACTATCAGCATTCATTATACACATCCTTATAATATGTGATGACTTCAACTATTTGGAAATCTCACACAGTTCAGAGCAATCGGTTATATTGCAGTGTAAACCCCCAAACACTATTTTTTGTATCTCTTTGACCACGAAGTAGGAGACAGCAAGTTCCTCTTGGTAATTTCTCTATTTCAACATGGAACTACTATATCCAGAAGACTACAATGAATATGCAAAACAATGGAAAGTCTAAATTTCTTACTGCTCTCTCTCTCTCTATGTTTCAAGTAATCTGGCTGGCTGCTAGCAGCAGAAATTTATTGCTGGGCACAACCAGTAAAATTTACTGTCTACTTCATTTTAATAAAATGGCAGCTTGCAAGCAACAATCCATAAACTCATATATTGCCACTGCCATGTTTATACATTTAAGTAGCAAAATGTGGTGGGAGGACTCCATACTTCATACAACACCCTAATAACAAAAGCCTACTATTGGACCCTACCCAGAATTGTATCCAATTCGAATACTACACTCTTCAGATCCATTTTAACACATCTCTCAGTCTCCATATTGGTTGCCATGCAATCGATTTCCCTAATAAAATTCTGTATGCAACTTCATGAATCCCCTTGTCCAATGTCTCTGCACCAGTTATTTTAAAGCATGATACTGTGGACTTTGGTAACTTCATACATATTTTGTATACAATTGCACTAAGATGTATCTATGTCTCATAAGTCTATATGGTACTTGTAATGATCTGAAAAAGATTTCTGTAAGACGATGCAGATGATTATTTTTTCTTTGGCCGAAATATAGTTTGCATATGGGAGACTGATAATATTTGAATATGCAGAAATATTATGAGAGTTGACTGTGAATTTGATATTCAACATTGCATTCATTTTGCACTTTTATAACAATTTGTTTAAATTTCTAGTATTTACTCATTGACCCTCTTTGGCCTATCTGTTTGAAACATCTAACCATGAGTGACTTATTTTTGTCTGAATTTTGAAACTGTGATTCAGTTCATCTCACTGAACAAGATATTTTCTTTTTCCATCTGAGGATTTGAAAGGGTTAGTTTATTATCCAAAGACCATAGATTCAGTCTAAGTTACTGCCATAACAAGACACTAAGTACTAAGACTATAATTACAATGACAACAAATAACTCAAAGGTGGAAGCAGAACTCTCAAAATATTGTGCCTATCAAACATACCTCAAACAATAAATTCCTAATGTAGATGTGATGTACCAGTATATCATACATTTAAAGAATAATTATATGGAGCCAGTCTAGCTGTCTGTACAGCAACAGGGTACTGGCTGGATGGCTGGGGTTCAATTCCCAGCAGAGGCAAGAGATTTTCTCTATTCCACAGTGTCCAGACTGGCTCTGGGGCCCATCCAGCCTCATATTCAGTGGGTACCAAACGCTTTTTCCCGGGGAATGAAGGTGACTATTCAACTCCATCTAGTACCAAGGTCAAGAATGGTGGAGGTATACCTCCATTCACCTTCATGACAATGCTTAATTAAGCACAGGGACAACTTTACCTGTTATTAATTATTCCATTTCTATTTGTGCTTAATATGCTTAACTGTAAGCCATTTCACAGTTGCAGTGAACAAACTGCCCAACTTTCTGGCTGATCCATGTGAGAAAGAAAATGAGCCAATGCCACTTCACCAATGCACAATCCATGTCAACTGTGAGAATACAGAAATCATCAACCAATCATACAACTGTGCTCTCAATGGCGATATCTCAGACAGGTGACACAAATAAATCATTGTGCTGCAGTCATTATTTTATAACGATATGCTATCTGAGTTTGATTTGGTTCATCCTGGTCTGTCACAGTAGCAATATTATAAGGGTTAATTAACACTGTTCAGTGTGACTTATAATTTTTTTTCTTTTTAACCTTTTATCCTTGACAAGTTTCGGTCTTATAGACCATCTTCAGAAGGACACTAATACAATGTATAGAATATATACGCATGTTATCATAATACAATGAATACAAAATCTAATATTTTTTAACTGCAACGGCATGTACTAATATGTTAAAATACATAAGAAATATATGATTAAACAAAGATGAATCGGCATTTGATCAACATACACTAAATAAAAGCCACCAGTATGGACCTGTGACAGTAATCATGGAAATAGTTGAACACACTAAAAAAAATGGAGCATCATGTAAATGAAAACTTCCACATATATCACTTTAATAAACTCAATCGATAGAAGAACAAAAACTTAACAAAGTAGAGTGATTACCTGTATAATATTGTAACGTGTTTCGAGATCGAATCTCGTCGGTCACGTGTGTAAGTTCAAATCCCACTTCTGACACCAGTGTAACGTGTTTTGGTTACCGAAGATGCTGTAGAGATCGTTAATTGGTTTATTGAACAATCTACAAGTAACGGCTACAATTACTTATCACACAGTTGCAGGGTTTCACACTTTATAACCCTAATCGCATTAATCTGTTACCAGTGTTGCGGGGTTTCACGATTTATAACCCTATGCGCAAATCAGTTCACTCTGTCTTCAGTAGTATACACGTTGACAGTAGGGGAGCTATGTATCACTGTATCACACACTCCCAATTACACAATCACATACACGTCCAGTTCTTCTTTCCGCGACGGCTGCTATACTCCAACTGTAACCGGCTGACTGTTACGTTACAACTCACTTGTAGCTGCTATGCAGTTCCCTTATATAGCCGCAGTGGTGCCTGTTGCATGCCACGTCACAGGAGTTGTTGACTGCTGCCTAGCAACCGCAATATCCCTTGGTGACGTCACCGCTGTTGACTCGCGTTGCATAGCTACCAGGTTGCGGGGACTCAGCTAACTTCGGCTCCGCTCGTGACGTCACCGCGGGGAGAGTGGCAGGGTGATGACTCGCCTATTATGCGAGCGCTACGTTACCGCCACGTGCCGCTGGGGAGGTTGGGGTCCTTCGTTGCGCAACATGTCACAATATGTTCGACATCACAATAAAACATCAGTACATGCCCACACAAACGTCATAAGGCACAATGAGTATAAATACGCGACTCAGTATACCTTAGAACAGTATAACAACACAGCGTGATCCTAACAAGACAACATGAAAGGTAGGGTAAAATAAAAAAAGCTCACATGAAGTAAAACAGGGACTATGGAAATACTACGTAGGTCATACCGAAAGTCACAAGCAACTATTTTTGCATGCAACCTGGGAACAGCAGACAAAAGAGAGTATGTTGGTAGGTAGAACCAGCTGCTGTGTTAACCTTGAGTGTCTTGTGACATCAATAGCTTACATTATGTGACCAGTATTACTCATAACAAAATGGCCGACAACCATATGTTGTTTCACCAGCATGTTGTCATCGAATTTCTTGTGAAAGAGGAAATCCCTGCTGCAGAAATTCACCAGAGACTTTGGCGTGCTTATGGAAGTGTGTGCATGGGTGCAAGAAGTGTTCGAAGATGGGTGAAACATTTTAAAGATGGGAACACCAGCATCGAAGATGAGCTTCGGAGCTGCACCAGCTCCGTCGTGCATTGCGCGATAAACGTCCAAGACGAAACATCATCATCCTGCATGACAACGCTCGCCTCACATTGGAAGCAACTGCAAAGATGGGGTGGGAAGTTCTTCCACACCCCTCCTATAGCCCTTATCTGGCACCCTTTGACTACCATCTTTTTGGATTTGTGAAGGATCAGTTGTGTGGACGTTTTGAGACAAGGGAGGCAAGTCAGAAAGTAGTGGCTGGAACGAAATTTTACAGAAGGGAATTTTCAAACTCCCAGAAGGCTGAAGAAACGTGTACAAAGAAGTGGCAATTATGTGGAAAAATAAAGAAAGGTCTGTAGATTGAGGTGGTGTATTTGGTTTGTCAATAATAAACATGTTACTTTACAAAAAATTGTTGCTCATGACTTTCAGTACGACCCTTGTACATTATACCATAATAATAGTTGCAGAATCTTATTCTCCAAACAACGGAACCACAAGGTGGTGGATGCTCAACTTCCTTCAAGGAGAGGAAATAAAAAGGACATGAACCAATTTGGATTAAAAAAATTAACATCTTTTTAAACATACTAATTGAAATTTTGTAAATATTTTAACGTATTAGCATGCACACTGCTGTAGTTGTTAAAACATATTAGAGTTTTGTATTCATTGTATTATGATAACGTATGTATAATATTAGTATTCACAAAACACATTGTAATAGTGGTTTCTAATTGTATTGATATCCTTCTGAAGATGGTTTATAAGACGGAAACATGTCAAGGATAAAAGATTAAAAAGGAAAAAACATTTTATAAGTCACACTGGACAGTGTTAATTAACCTTTATAATGCTATCTTATTTTACGGCTTCAACTATGCTGTAGCAGGTTGACTGGGCCCAGTCACTATGAAGTAGTGGTAAAGAGAAAAATGTGAAAGTTCATCTGAAGCAAAACCATAAAAATACATATAAAAGACAGGGCACTTACTTTTAAGGATTCTCAAAAGAATCTGTCTTGTGTATTTTAAAACAAAATTTATGGTGTTACTTTCTTCAGCCATTATTAGTCTCAGTGCTCAAAAATTATGAAAACTGTTTTCAAAAGCAGTTAACATACACGTACATAGAAATGTTAGTAATGGGTGAAAGTTATACAAAAATTTACAAGTTCATAGTATCACATAATGAAGAACTGCATGATTTGTAGATGCTGTCTACTACTACTGCTGGGATAATCAAATCTAGGATGCTACAATGGGCTTATAAAATATTCTCAGGCTATCAGCTGTGTCAGTTTGTGAAAAATTACCTATGTTTCAGGGACATCAGTCCCTGATGATGGGGACAGAGATGGTCCCTGAAGCATTACTAATTTTTAACCAACTGACATGTCTGATAGCCTGAGTAGATTTCATCAACTTTAGCCACCATGAATGCTTTAGATCCTACACAGAACTGGTTGTGTGATAGTGGTGAAAACCTTTTAGTGAATATCCAGTTGGAACATGAAGAAGGAACCAGACAAACAACATAAAGATGAATTTTAAGGAAATGGATGAAACTACTGAGGACTGTGTCCAGTGCAGACTTTGGATCAGTGATGCTTAACTTTTGAGTTCTGCCACCAGTATCAGGTAGTTGTATTTAAAAAATGATTGATAAAAATGCTCTCTTCTGCTTCACTGGTGATTCAGTTTCCCGTGGACATGAAGAAGGTATTCATATTTCTGTCATGGCTAATCTCCAGCCAGAACAAAACACTGAGAAAACTAGAAAATATAAATAATTTATTTATAATAATAAAAGCAGAACATAATGCCTTTCAGATGCCTAAAGAACTTTTTCAGTTAAGATTTGATCTCAACCAAAAACACAGCTTATGTAGAGCTCCAGAACAGAACTACATGTATAGTAATGGTATTCCCAAATTAGCCAAAATGGCAGCTATTTCAATTGCACATACAAAACCTCCATAATCATCAAATACAGTCCATGAAACTTGAAATCTGTTCCAGTATGATGTATGATTCTACACAAACAGCTCTCAGTCATTACAATTTTAATACCATAGTGTTATTAGTGGACTTGTATGCTTTGGAAATTCACTTTAAAATGGGTCCTGGGTTATGGATCATGACACATGTAACTTCCTCTAAATAATTCTGTAGGCCAATGATTGAAATGGTGATTCCCTCGAGTGTGGACCCTACACTAGCACCGCCTGGCTGTCATGTTTGTCTTCTCTTCACTCAGTATACACCGTATCACTTAAGGAATGGTGCAACTTGGGATGATAAAACAAAGGAGAATTATGCTAAGCAGGTGTGTGAATGTAAGTCATGAGGACCATAAGTTAAATCATTAGAGTAATAGTTTTCAAGTGTGGCTACCCTGGCTTGAAAAGTATGCAGCCAGATTGAACCTCTGGTCATACCTAATGCTGCAGAATATTGTGAAATAACACATTACCTGCCACACTTAATACACTACAACATAATAAACAAACATTTAAGTTATGGAGAGTTCTATCTTCTGGGACATGTCATTTACTCCGCTGGAAGTCAACCAATATTTTGGAGGAACATGTCACTTCGATCTTCAGGGGATATATTCCTCAAAACTATCGCCTATTTTCAAGAACATAGAACTCTCTGTAACCACCAGTGCGAGAACCTCAAATCCTTATTTCACTTAAATTAAGCCTGATGGTGGAAGTATATGATTTTCTTTTGTCTTGGACCCTCTTTCAGTAGTCGGAATTCAGAAATTGTCATTCGAACCACATGGCTGGTCTTTAATCAGTACAAGCACATGCCAGCTATAAATCACAGAACAGTTTCCAGGTTATACAATATAATTTCTAAGGTACTCTGTGGAGGTCAATCACAGTAGCCGAGCGGTCTAAGGCATGCACTGTCTTTGTTCGCTTGGAAGCCAGGATCGTGGGTTTAAATCCCATTAAGGGCATGTATGTTTAGTGTTTGTGTACAGGTAGAGACCTTGCAATGAGCTGATCACTCACCCAAGGAGCCCTACCAAATGTCTAAGACCTACTAAACTGAAGTGAAATGGAGAGTTTCATGGATGTAGGCCAACACCCAAATTGAGGCTGTAGTGCCAAAGGAAAAGAGAACTTTTTGAGAAGCTAACAGCTGCTTATTTAGTCAGAAAACTTCCACCTTCTGATGGAACCGAAAGGTTCTTATTGTGTTCAAAAGTGCCCACCATTAAGCTGGAAGTAACATACATATGTCAGTGAGGTCTGCAAAGTGTATGTGACTGATGCTTGTCACTGGCTTGACTTGTCATTGTTCTTTTTTTGCATACTACCTTTTGTTATTCATGATTAATACAAGCATTTTCCATTCTCCATGGCAGGTATTCTCCAATATTGAGGAATATGCACCAGGATTCACTGACAGTATTATTGGAATGGAAGTGCTTACTCCACCAGACCTTGATGAAATTTTTGGACTCACTGGAGGTGTAAGTTTGGCTTAACTTTTGACTTAACATCACTTCAACTTAATAGAACACATATCCAGTTCCACCACAATCCATACATAACACACTACTGTCATTCAACAGAGACTAATATCTTTAGCTTTTGACTCCTGTATTGCTACTAAATTAAATGGATTGGAAGTCTGTACATCTGAGAGACATTTTTAGCTTCTAAAAGTAAGCAGTTCTTGCTATTTATTCATATACTTGAAACTGTATCTTCATATATTTAGTTTGCACATTTAAAATAAAATGCAAGTTTGGCCATCCTCTGGAGAATGAAGTGGTCATGGCCTAATATAAGTCACCTGGAGAAGGGACTGAAGAAAACCTCAAAAGACATAAATCAGGATATTTGGCTTCCAGGCTAAGATTCAAACCAGACACTTCCTGAATACAAGTTAGATCTGTTTTATGTTAACATGGATGTTTGTTTTACCAGGATATCTTTCATGGAGCTTTATCAATGGACCAACTATTTCTAAGTCGCCCAGTCTCAGGGGACATTGGGCCACCAGCCCCCTTCACTCCTATAAATAAACTGCTGCTATGTGGCAGTGGAGCCCATCCTGGTGGAGGAGTAACGGGTGCCCCAGGTTACATAGCAGCACAGGCTGGCATTGCACTTCTGCTGGCTATGAAGAGCAAGATCTGGCATTGACACTGTGTTCTGATGGCGTTAAACAACACAAGAGTAATTCACTCCAGCTGCTCCTGTGGATAATGAAACCAAACTATGCACCATTATTTAACCCCTCCCCCTCCAAACTTGAGTGTCAGTGCCTGAGAACATTCAGAATGCTGCACAAACCTACAAACCTAATAACAAAAGATTCTGATATGTTCAACATATTCTCTTAATAAATATATCATCCTAAATTATCCTACAAACATGCTCCACACATTTACTCCAGCCATTTGCAAAATGTTTACACAAGGTTGTCCAATGGCCTGTTTTGAATGGGATGCTTTTTCTGAGAGTTTTAGTCTTCTTCTTCTGTGGGTGCTACAGTCCATGATGAACCTTGGTCTCTTTTACGATTCCTCGCCACTGGTTCCAATCCTGTGACTTTTGTCTCCAACTGCCAATATTCAATCTTCAACGGAATCCAGCCACCTGACAGGTCTGCCCTCTTGTTGAGTATCCTTTGGTTTATATAGTTAACTTCTTGCAAGAGTTCTCCTGCATTCTAAAAAGGTGAGTTTTATTAATCCAGCAAATTAAAGATGGGACAATTACCAACTTCAATCTTAACCTTAATTTTCCATTTTCTTCTAAAAGAGATGTTTCAAATGTTTTGTGAAATACTCATATACAACTGAAGAATCAATAAGTATTGTTTCTTGACAGTTATTAATGAACACTTTTTTAAGTCAGTCTGATGTTACTATTACACACTTTCTTTTTGTCCCACATTAGCCACTGGACTTCCTACAGGTCTTTTAGACATGTCTCTAGTTAAACAAACAGGGCCAATAACCAGATAATCACGCAAAACAAAAGTACATGTCATGTTCCAGTCAGTTGAAGTGGCCAGTCTGCAAACTACTCAGTCATTAACACTATTCTGCCAGGTAAAAAAGAGCTGGACTTTTAGCGCACCTGGACTTCTGGATGTCTGACGAAAGATTTATACTTTGACCCCAGAAAGACTACAGTGAAACTGCTAGTGATTCATAACGTCATAAATGGGGATCAAAAAATAAAAAAAGCCATGTTGAAAGTAAAAGTATTGCAACTCAGGATGATTAAGATGATGATGATAATATACATAACATACTTTTGATATGCAGTCTATATTCATAACATATTTGCAAACTTCCACACTTATTCTGAATGGGAAAATTATTTTCATGAAATACCTAGCTCTCATGGAACCTAAAGGTTCAATGCTGCATTCACAAGAGCCCACTATTTGACAGTATCACAAGCCAGTTGAATCCAGTCCACACTATCTCTATAAAATTCATTTTAATATTTTCCTTCCAACTTTCCAGTAGTCTTTCTCTTCAGTTTTCCAACCAAAACGGTTTATTAATTTTTTACCTCCCCACTGCATGAAACATGCCCTACCCACCTCACAATAATTGTAGTACAACACACATTCAGAATGCAACAAAGATAACCTCCACATATTCGAGGGTGGCTGTGTATATGCTGAATAAGCAACTGTAGACAGCCAGCAAGGGATGTTCATTCAGCTTTGAGATGTCACAAATGGAGAGATTCTTCTGCACAACCTAAGTAGCGGAAGTATACACGTCAGAACTTCCTACATGGCAAATTCTCTACCACCAATAGCATGAAGCAAATAATGCACTTGTAATGGTGTAGCCGAGGCTTATTTACTGTCTTATTGGAAACTAATTTGCTATGTTCACTGTTACCACCTCATTTCAGTCCTGAGGAATATGCCTTTCGGCCCCTCTCATGAGCAAATCAAAGTAAAGTAATTTCCAGTAAGACCCTAGTTGGTGTGAGATATAAAAGTAAAAGTAAAGCTATCCCTGTAACAGGCCGTGAAGGCCCATAGGGTTGTGAGACGTTGAGGGTCCCACATTATCTAGACAGTTGGCTCACAGATGGCGGTAAGGTTGTCAGCCTTACGCACTTTACTCCCCAGGAAAATCACTTAATTAATTCCTGCTACTCATTTCTGTTAGAGGCTGAGTCAACCCCAGGGCCATAGTGCAGCTGGAAGGATTAGGTCAATTGAAAAAAAATCAATGACCTCATTAGGACTTGAATCCGTGACCTTCCGGCTTGTAGCATAGTGCCTCAACCAACTACACTACCACATGCCCCATTGGTATGATATATTTATGTAAACTCAAACTCTCAATTCTCCTTTTGGATACCACAGAATAAGAATGGTTCCTTTTCTGAGTCTATGAAACTCCCCCTTCTAACCTGGACTTAAAATTGGTCTAGTGAAAGAATAATGCAGCCTCTCCTACTTATAATACTCCTCTGTGTCCTTGCTTCATCACCTCTGTCAAGTTCATCTTAATGTTTACAGATTTACTATCTAACTTCTTCCCTTGTCTTGTTTGTTGGTTACCTCCTCACCTAGATAGCGTCATTACCCTTTTCCAGCTTTGTGTACATGTTCAACAATTCTCTATCTTAAATTATACTTTCAGTACTCCTTTGAATTAATAAACAGCACACATTATGTCAGAATAGCACCCAATCAACTCAGTCCTATAACACAAAACCCAGGAAATCCATCTGCTTCATTTGCAAATCTCCATCTTCTAGCAGGTATCAACTGGATTGGATTAGGGCACTATAAACTGGCTGCCTTACATGTATAATCTAGAGTATGAAGTCATAATCTTATGTCTTTTGCATTTATTTGTTCCTGAAGTTTCTTTTCTCATTAGGCAATTAGCAGCAATATCTTGATAAATTCAGTATAACAAAGTTCTGCCTTATACCACGCTCCTGCATGGAAAGGCAGATACACTGTCATTCTGCAATATAAAACAATTATATCAGGAAGTAATTTAAATTATTAACACAACATGTGTTATGAAATAACTGAGAGTTTGAACACAACAAGACTGCTTTTTAGTTTAGTTTATATGATCTATAAAAAGCATGTACATCCACAGCTATCAAACACTTGCTTTTTGTAGCTGTCTAGTAGATGAAACAGCATCCCATAATGCACAACATACTGTAATACATACATCCATTGCTAGGGAACAGCTACGTAAACACTATCCCATGAAAAAAAATTCTTGGCCAACAATAGGCAAAGGGCTTTCCATTGCTAGGCAATGAGCAGTAAACAAGTTTCATCAACAACAGAGGCCATGTTTTCTATGTGGTCTGTGCAGTGGCTATATAACGAGGTTTACAGAATATTATATGTAGGGTACCCCAGCCCTAAATACAGACCTCGCCTCCCGTGTGGAGGCAGGGTCGAATACCTCAGCCATGACCCTGCAAGTCGTAGGAGGCGACGAAAAGGGAAGTCTCAAATCTGGGAGAGTAAAATATGGTCGCGAGTCTCAAGGGACTCTGACCCGAGAAAGACTGCGCAGGCAAGGGCCACCAGCATATATAAAAGAGAGACCCGTCCTCTTGTCAGAGAGGGCGCCCCACAAAAGCAAGACTGTAAATGTCAAACAGTAATAAATATCTGGTCATGAGTCCCAGATGGGGCTTGACACCAAGACTTACTGACTGTCAGTCGCACTTCGACTTCGACTTGTATGTAGGGCCCCCTTGTGGAGGCGGGGTCAAATACCTCCACCGTGACCTTGTGAGTTGTAGGAGGCGACGAAAAGGGAAGTCTCAAATCTGAGACAGTAAAATACTGTCGCAAGTCCCAACAGACTCAGACCCAAGACTGACTGCACTGGCAAGGGCCAGCAGCATATAGAAAAGGCAGACCCGTCCTCTTGTCAGAGAGGGCGCCACACAAAAACAAGACCGTAAATGCCAAACAGTAATAAATATCTGGTCATGAGCCCTAGATGGGATTCAACACCAAGATTTACTGACTGACGACTTTGACTTGCTGAGGAGTACATAATCATGAGAATGAACATGTTTGCGGTATAGGACAAGGTGAAGCCAGACACAGAAAATATAAGAGGCTTAAACTTGGCAGTGATGAAGCAGTGGAATTGTGACTTCTGCATGGTTCAAGAGAAGATTATAAGAGTAGTGAAAATAATGGACTGACAGACAGAATCCAACAGCAGAGTACCAAAAGCTAGAAACAAAGATTAGAACTGAAGTGTTGAAGACTTCATGTGTTATTGTTCCAGTAATAGTTTGGAGTGTTATAATTCTTTGTAGTTATGACTGGCAGTTATCCAATAAATCGATTACCAATCCAGATCCATGTCTTAGGCACTAATACATGTGACAATACAATTTCAAACTGCTGTCAGTTGTCAGCATCAGTAACTTTCACTGCATGAACTTAATACAGCTACACTGTACCAAATCCATATCCAATATGTCTGTGCCAAGAAAAGGAAGTGATGACAACCCAGCTAAAATATGAAGAAAAGCCATAATGTGAGAGAAAAAAGTGGAAGTTGTCCATCAAATCATAGACAGTGAGTGCCAGGTCAAAACTGATCGGTAGCTGTCTCTCTGGTTTTACAGTTAAAACTCTGAATGGCCCTTACACATTCTGGACGATATCCTACTCATTTAACTCCTAAAAGTTAATATGTTCAAGAAATTTAATCAGGGGAAAACAGAGAGAATTTTAAAAATATGGGGTGAAGATCAGAACCACTGAAACTTGCCTCCAGTATTGCTTTAACAGTGACAGAAGTAAAAAAATATTCATTTATACAAATGATAAGTAAGGGAGGTTATGAAGTTCTTTACAGCGTGAAATAGCAAGGTATGATGGATATTAACGGACTGATGTTAAAGATGATTCGATACATGAGCAGAACTGAAAATGCATCTTCATATACTGTATTACTGTACTGAGTTGTGACATGACCTAATCATCATCTTACAGCAATCTGATGGCTTTTGAGAGCTGTGACATTGCAAGAGTTTATAGCAAAACCCTCACTAATGTTCCTCCATTAAGGTTTTCCTTCACTGAGCGTCCACTTTCAAGGATCACTGATCTTACAAATTATAAATCACTCCGTCCAATGTGACCGTAAGTTTTTACCACATAAAAACTTAACAGGGTGTTAAGTTTTTATGTAGTAAAAAACTTACGGTCACATTGGACGGAGTGATTTATAATTTGTAATTGTTATTGTGACGGACCAGAATGAAACAAATCAAACTCATCACTGATCTTGGTGTAAACTTTTCTCCATTCAAGATTTCCTCCAATTTTGTGCCAAAATTGACTGCTCTCCAAAGAAACACTAAATGAGGATTTCAGTGTATATCAATAAGACATCAGTGCTAACAATAAATTCATGAACTATCCACTGTGCACCACTTTCATTATATTCTCTGCCAGCACTGACATGTCACTTACAAATAGTTCTGATAGTCAGTGAAGCAACTACTGTAATTAGCCAGAAGGGAAGAATGTAAACTTCTATATCACTCCAGCATCTACAACTGGTATGGTGAATCACATGTGGTGTCAGACAGACAGAATTCTTATAAAATGCAATACATACATGAACACAAGCTGGAATGTATCTTAAAGTTACTTCCAGCCACAAAGGATAAATTAGAATCATTCACAATCTAACAAAATCACTATAAGTCACTCAAATCATACTGAATCACTCCAAGAATCCTATAATTACGAGACACATTCATTCTTCCATTTCAACACACATAATGATTTAAAATCCACCACTCAGAATGGTACAAGGGAGGAAAATCAATGGAGAACGGAGGATGGCTGTGTATGAATGAAGATAATGGAGGACCAGTGAACAAAGGTTCCTATGAATACACAAGAATTTAGTGATAATATTATAAGGTTGTCAAACAAGATACATTCCATGAACAACTTAATATATTGTAACGTGTCGGCAAACCAGAGGAAGAGACTTCTATGGAAACGCTACAATAGACCGTTACAGAGGAGACAACAATTGCTCCATGGTAATTCTAACAGGAGTCTCCATGGTTATAACGGAGGGTTCGTTGCCTAACAGCGGGCAAGGTTATAGATAGCCCAGCTTCAGCGAGAAACAGTGAGTCTCGGAATAGTCTTCGAAGAAGAGAGTCGCGGAACAGCCTTCGGAGGAGAAACTTCGGAACTGAGTCCAGTATCACCGGAATATTGTAATCGGTTATTGTAAGCCTGCAAGTGCAGATGCCTGTAATGTGTGTAAAGCGTGAGCGAACGAAATAAAGTCGCTACATCAAAGGACAGCGTGAACTTATTTGTGGCGTGACACACAAACACGTTACAATATATTAAAAAGTTTTGCCTAACAGCACTGCATACAGGCCAAAGATTCCTCTTCCTGCCTTACTGAAGTACAATTTTCAATCTTACCAATTACCCACTGATGGTAGCAATATTTGAAGTGTTATGATGACACAGGATGACCCCAAGGATCTCGTTTCTGGTCTAAGAGAGCTAATGACGACTCAGAGATTCTTCCCAGTAATTCACACAGGTTGACTTTTGTGAAGACCTATATAAACCAGTAATATAATGCAATAAACATTTCATATTCACAAGGAAGAGATTCCGTAATGCTATGAAGCCTCAGTGGCTTAGTTTCTTGTATTATTTAATCACACCTTTCAGTAACAGGATTACAAATGAACTGGGAAAGATTTGTAATGAAGGAATCATGGCCTGTTTCATGCTATTTTTCCAGCATTTGCCTGAAAGGATGGAGAGAAAAAAAAACAACCAACAACCTCTGCTGTACTCTCCAATCTCTGGGCTGAGATTCAAACTTAAGCCCACACAATTACAAAGTATAAATAATATATATATATAAATATCTATACATCAGGGGTTCTGATAGACTGTGTTAAATTAACATACTTCATGCTAATATTGTCAGATACAGGGAACTCGGTGGTAAAAATTATTTTTGCTACTCCATGCACTTACAAAAGCAGAAATGTAACCTTCTACATTTGCTGAGGGCATGTTCAAAAAACCACCTTGCATTGGTTATTGTGAGGATATCTGCTGTTTGAAAAATGTGCAGCACATACTCATTAAGGCCTTCAAGAATATTCAAATTTTGTCTTCAACTCAAAATAGTAAGTTACATGTATCCCTCAAAATCAAGGTACCATCCACTTTGTAAAATGGAATGTTGCAATAACTTCAAATTTAGTTTCAACACAGCCTGTTACAGGGATATTTTTTTTTGCAGTTATCCATAACTCTTTTACCAAAGGAGGTTTTGAAAGACAAATCTGACAAGAAAAAAGCACTCATAGCATTATGAACACTGGATACTGTAACGTGATGTACTGACGTGGATGATAGTACAGTGGAACCTCGCTAACGAGCACCTCTCATAACAAGTCACATAATGAGCAAAACAAATTGTAAAATAAATGACTCGCTTAACAAGCGACGTTTCGCATAACGAGTAACAAGAGGGGAAGTCCCGGATTGTGTGCTTGCTACATCAGTCTGTGTTTAGCACGCGTTCCACTAGCATCTTAGTGTCACTTGTGATCACACATTTTTCCACACCTGTGTTCAGACATATTATTTGTGATCTTTTTTTGTGCGAAGTTTAATAACCTTTGCAAAAATGTCCCCGAAGAAATAGCTGCAAAAAAGACAGCCATAAGAGAATAAAAATAACCATAGAAATGAAAAGTAAAATCATTGGAAAGCGAGAACGAGGTGTGAGCGTGGCTAATCTAGCACGCACATACAATCGGTCTACATCAACGATTTGCACAATTTGGAGTTGCATTATGTTTCACAGCAAGAAGTTGTGATGGAGAGTTTGTCAGAGGAGGTAACAGCAAAGCAACAGTCTTCTGGCGCAATAAGAGAAATGCTGAAAGCATGGGAAACTGCTGCATTGTACATTGAGAAGCATCACCCTAATAAGGCAGTGGCTATGCGCACTACAAATTTATTTAATGATAATGCTGTGTCACATTTTCACCAAATTTTGAAGTGTCGGCAAAAACAAATGTCTCTAGACAGCTTTCCAGTAAAAAAGAATTAGATATGGATCATAAATAATAAACTAATTGTTTCAATTTTTTTTTTTTTTTTTGTTTTCTGCAAATCGAATTCGCATTCCAGGTTGGTTTGTTCTGCATAGAAGAAAAGATTAAGATGATTCGAGCTCCTTAACAATGTATATATATATATAATTTTTTTGAATAAACGTTATACATAAAATTTTTTGAGTATTTTTTTCAGCATGGAACGCATTATCGTATTTTACATTAATTTATATGGGAAAAATTGTTTTGCTTAACGAGTGTTTCACATTACGAGTAAGATTCTGGAACGAATTATGCTCGTTAAGCGAGGTTCCACTGTATTGTAAAAGCTATGGACATAAGCAAACATTTATTTCCAAAACGCACAACGAATCCCTTAAACATAGTATAAATGATTTGTTTAATCCGTCTTGCAGTGCGTACACTTATCTATCTTCTTCTCTCACTCTCACTACATGTGAGTGTACTACACACACACACATACCCAGCAGACCCAACAGCATAACGCACGCAGTCGCGAGAACAAGACGCAACAGAAACACAATACACACGATAGGGAAGAAGAGCTCCAACAGAGTAGGATGAGCATGACTGGCGTAATAAGATACGACGTAGCGATCGGGAATCCTGAACAGTTTTAATATTTTTACGATTGACATTTGTCAATATATATGATGGACATATATTTTAGTTATTTTAAAGTGAAGACAAGGCATACAATGTACTAGTTTGACGTGAATTGAGTAGCACCTGAAGATGGCATTTTTATGCCGAAACATGTAGTGAGAGTGAGAGAAGAAGATAGATAAGTGTACGCACTGCAAGACGGATTAAACAAATCATGAACTTAAATCAGTGCAACAGGACGCTAAAATATAACATAGTATAAATGAGTCGCATCTTCTGTTAAACAATGATGTAACACAACCCGAGCTGTGATGTCAAGATGTGAAGTTGTCCATTTATGTTCAAGCTGAACCTGTGATTCTGACTGATAGCAATTTCAGCATTTGTAATACAAAAATATTCTTCTCCAAATTTTGGAACTAGTGTTTAGTGTTTATTACTAGTTCAGGGTAATAATGCCATTCAACTACTATGCTCTGTATATATAGTAAAACTCCTACTTACAGTTTCTTTGGGGACCAGGGATTTAAATTCTAAAAGAAAGGACAATTTTACTGGAGGAAACTTAATACTGAGATTACTGACCTGAAATCACTGAAATTTAATGCTAAATGTCAGAAAACCTCAAAATAAGGAACATTAAATGGAGGTCCCACTGTAAATCTATCATGAAAATTGCACAATACCAACCTATCTAATCATAAGTTTGTACTTTTTGGACCCAAACACTTCAAATTAATGAGGCTCTACTATAAATAGAAAGCACACCTTGTACAGTTTATGTTGCTCACAGGCAATGAGATTGCCTAGCTCGACACATTCTGTGTACTCTCCCATCTCATGCATTACAGTATGAAGCAGCAGTACCACCTGTCAAACAAAAAAGTTACTGTCAGAAATATCTGATCATCTGGGTAGGTGAAGAGACCATACATACAGCAAGGAGTAGAAAGAGTGGACACATTTATGGGAAGGAATGGAAGAATGGATAAGGCTTCATAATAGGACAATCCAGCTTTCTGGAAAAGTAAACTGATGAAGAATATACAGTATATCAGGTCATGGGGGCTTTGAAGAATAGGTTAACTTTTGACTCTTAACCAACCTTTGGAATGCATAATTGGCGCAAGTCATCCATTTGCTTACGATGCCGACTCACTTCACCATTCATATCACCATCTTCTGTCTCTGAAATTCCAGAGTCAACAAGCCAACCACCTTCAGGGAAAGTCAGAATATTGTAAAGCTGAGATTTGACTGTCTGGAAAATAAAACAAGTTTCACTTCTGTTGGTTAATATTTCTTCCATATGTAAAAGCATCATTTAAGATGCACCTTACACAAGCAGTCAGGTTGGTCCTGTCCTTAAATATCAATGTTCTGACACAGTTTGCAGAATGATGAACTGTAAAATTCTATGACTGCCATGTTGTCCCAGTAATTTCTCTCATCATTCCAGACTTCATATACCTAACATATAAAACTTGTACAACCAAGAAAACGACTGCATATCATCATAAAACTCCAAGGTTCACTTATAACCAAAATACTGCTAAGAAGACTTCCATCTCTCTACCATCATACAAAATGTTACGGCCTTCTGTTGGGTAGAGTTAGGACTTGGTATTTTTCACACAAGGAATTTAAGAAGTGTGTACAAGAATGAGAGAGAGGGTATGATTTTTCTAACCGGTTTAATGAAAAACAGCCCATATGGAATAAGAACCACAAGGGTCAGCGTTTACAAGTCTTTTCACCATTCATGACATGCTTCAAGCTGTAATTTTATTTATAAAGTACAAAGAGTGGAGAGCAACATCTTCTTTATGGCACACTGACAGTTTTAATGTTGGGGTTGCAGCTCAATGTGTTTGACAGAATATATGCAAGTTAACACAACATATTCCACATTTACACTACAATGTGCTGGTATCACCAAGAATGGGCACTTCCCAACCACACACAACTTCAGACCTCTTGTGCAAAACCTGAACGTGAGAACTGAGAAATATGAAGTAGGAGTGCTAACCACTACACCGAAACATCTGGCACATCTTGAATAAGTGGCCAATTCCTGCATTTAAATATAACTTGACAGCAGCTGTTATTCATGACTGTCAATATATTATACAATAAACTAAAAACTTAAAATAACTTAGCCTGCATTTAGTGGCATTTAAATGAAATCAGCTGTTATAATTACACCACAATGACTTGGATTTTCTTGCACTAGTTAATTGTATTTAATCAATTGCAGATGTAGTTGTTTTATCACCAAGACTTGAGTCACCAAAGTCTCATTCAAGTGTCTCAAAATGGCATGCCATGAACTATATGGGAATTTCAGGACATGAAATGGAGTAAAAATATCCAGCCAAAACAGGTCTGAAAATTCTTCTTCAAAAAGTTATAAGATAATATGTGTGTACATCTGTCTCTAAAACAGATACATTTTGATAAAATTTGGTACTTGGGGTTCACACTTTAACTAGCTAGTACATTTTATTTTGGTTCATACGGTACAAGTTTCATGACATTAAAATCAAAGTTTACCAATTTTTCCTTGCATTTTCATAAACATTAACCATTTCAAAAACTGTTTCAAACAAAGGTGAGCCATTTTTGAGACAATTGATAAAGTTTAATTTGAATGTCATTCAGAACAAAGGTCATTGTGGGCAAAACATACCACACCCTTATTCCCGCCTTCATGTGACACAGAAAGACCCAGCTTGGTTTATGTGAGACTCAGATGGCTACATGTGCAGTCACAAGCTCAAGTGGTCAGGGCACAGCCAAAAATATTGTAACACAACATGACTTTAGACTATCAGGCACAACATACAACTGACAACATGCCTGGCCAACACGACTGCTGGCTAGTGCTGCTTTTTAAGGTGGTCAGCAACGAGCACTGATAAAAGGGGTAATCAAATTCTGATAGGGCTGTAGATGCAAAAATATTCTGTGGACCTAAACTGAGGTAATATGAAAACATGGAAAAAGGAGCCTGTTATACATAGCACATCCACAAAGTAAGTTTCCCACTTGTCCCACAGCTAGCAAACCCTATATTGCATGAAGTGACTGCACATACGTGATAGAGCAATGACGTAGCATTGCGCATGCATTAACGGAATTTCGAGCATTCCCATAGTAGCATCATTGCAGCTGTTGAAGATGGAGGCTCTTATTCCAGCTCCCGCCGACTGTGACATGTGGTCAGTGGTAAAGTTTTTGAATGCACAGAGCATAGCGCCGATCGAAATTCATCATCAACTGTGCCGGGTCTATGGGCCTAACGTCATGAGCAAGCAGATGGTGCGTCGCTGGTGTAGACAATTTTCAGCAGGTCGACAAAGTGTGCATGATGAGAAGCGCAGTGAGCGGCCATCCATCATTACAGACGACCTGGTGGAGCTTGTGCAGGAACGCATTATGGAGAATTGTTGCATCACAATTGCGGAACTCAGAGTCATGTCCCGCATTTTTTCCTGCTCCTTGTTGCACAAAATTGTCACAGAGCACCTGTTGTTCAGGAAATTGTGCACCAGGTGGGTGCCGAAGCAACTGACACCAGAACACAAAACAAAGCGCATGGAGTCAGCATTGACATTTCTGCAGCGGTACCATGATGACGGCGACGAGTTTCTGGAACAGATCATCACAGGTGATGAAACGTGGATTGCATACATTACCCCAGAAACCAAGCAGCAGTCAATGCATTGGCGTCAAAGTGGATCTCCCTGTAAGACGAAATTGAAGCAGACGTCGGCGCGGAAAGTGATGTACACAGTATTCTGGGACAGACGGGGCGATCTCCACATCGACTTCCTGACCAGAGGTGAGACAGTGAATGCTGAGCGGTACTGTAAAACAATGCAGAAATTGCGACGGACCATTCAGAACAAGCGGCGCAGGATGCTTAGTGCCAGTATTGTCTTCCTGCATGATAATGCTAGGCCGCACACAGCTCAACGGACAGCAAGTCTCCAGCAGGAGTTCAGCTGGGAGGTGTTTAATCATCCACCCTACAGCCCGGACCTCGCTTCCAGTGATTTCCATCTTTTCATACCCCTCAAGAAATTCTTGTCCAGTGAGCGTCAGCGTTTTGAGAATGACAGAGGTGGAGATGGTTGTCACACAGTGGTTCCAATCCCAGGCGGCGGACTTCTACAACACAGGTATTCAAAAGCTGGTCCCACGGTATGACAAATGTCTCAGTTCCAGTGGCGATTATGTTGAAAAATATCTGAACACTTGCTGTATCTCTTGCAATAAATATTTCCATGAAATTGTGTTTTATTTCTGCAAACGGCCCCAGGGAAACTTACTTTGTGGACAAGCCTCATATCTGTACAGGAGGCTTGTACCTAAGAATTTTAACCTGATAAATAATTAAATGTTTTTATTTTAAAAATTTGCAACTTGGAATGTCCAAAACTGAAAGGCTTATTAGTGACATGGTTTAGAAGGTAACATACTAAATGACCATTTAAAATAAGGAACATAAAAAATTATTCCCATTTTATATGAAATTAAGTTTGTACCATACCAGGATATGGGTAAAGCGGCAGCATAGTGGGCTGAGGCACTATGCTACAAGCCAGAAAGTCACGGGTTCAAGTCCCGATGAGGTGGACCTTTTTCAATTGACCTAATCCTTCCAGCTACAATACGACCCTGGGGTTGACTCAGCCTCTAACAGAAATGAGTACCAGGAATCTTACTGTGGAGTAAAGTGTGGCCGGCACATAAGGCTAACAACCTTACCGCCGTCTGTGAGCCGACTGTCTAGAAAATGTGGGTGCCTCAACATCTCACAACCCTATGGGCCTCCATGGTCTGTTACAGGGATAGCATTACCTTTTTTTTATAACCATACCAGAATATACAGCAGTACAGATTTAACACAAGATTAATTCATTTCAGCTCTGAATATATAATAAGACATCCACCTTGGTTTGCTGTTGCATGGCCATCTTCCATCGTTCCAGCTCTGTTTTGTACTGATTGTGACGGTGATCATAAGCAACCCTTTCAGTGAAAGGTATTTCTCCAGTTGGCAGCTTAGGTGCACTTGGCTTGGCATGGTGGTAGTGTTGGAACCAATCTGAGAAACCTTCTTGGGCATCCTATAACAGTAATTTCACAAAATAAGACTTGCTACTAAATCTCCATTTAACACTTCTCTGGAGGGGCAGCAAATCTGAGCACTGAGGAAAACCTCAAAGAGTAGGATGATGAAAAAGCTGGAACCATACAATCCGAAAACAAAATGAGGAAAAACAATATACAGAAGAACATTAAATAACAATTTCAATGTTATTAAGAGGTCGGGCTATATACTGTAAGAATTACGGCTTTCTGTTTTTTAGTTAAATACACTGAGCCCTTGGCTCCTATAAACTAGTTTCGCTAATAAGCTATCATTTGTTACAAGAACTTCAGACACAACTTACAGTTCAATAAATCTGACAGCACCAGATAAACATTTAGGAACTGATCCGTGAAACTTAAGCCATATTAAAGAAAGTAAATTGCACACATGCGTGCAGGCACACGCACATACATACACAATATAAAGGAAAAAAAAAACCTTTTGCATTAAGGTTTCCTACAACATGAATGTAGTGAATGTTAAACACCATATCTGAATTCACCAACATAAATTCTTCTGAATGATACTTTACCAAGTATGCCTTGTAGCACAAGTACTCCCTAATTGAGGAAGAAATTCGAGTAGGTAGATTACGAGTCACGGTCAAGCCTTCTGGATTCAAACTCTCATCAGCCACAACCCGGTACTGTTTCATAATCAGATCAATAGAATCAACAGGTATCTGGAAGGCAAAAACACATAAAAGGATGCTGAAATTTTCCATTGCTGAGATTTAGGACAGTTTAGGAGTTACCAAACCAGAACATTCTAGGAAGCAGAAAAGCAGTTTCTCAAAATTCTAAGGGCAAAGGCACACCAAGGAAACTGACCACCACAATGCAACACTTTCCTTGGTGTGTCCTTGCTCTAAGAGTCTGAACTTTGTCACACTATTAGTAAGACGGCTTGTGTTTATTTAATGATTCTGTCAGAATATAGTGTTGGATGACAGAATGATATATGAATACTAACCTGGAACAGATTCAGAAGGAAGTGGCCATGGTTTCATTAGAGGCACTGTCCTGGTATTTGCCTTGAGAGACTGAGACCCCCCCCTACCAAGACTGAAACTTGGCACTCCCCAGTCAAGATTCAAACAAGGCACTTCCCACACACAAGCTCGATATGATGCAGTACCTGAGACTGAAATATGTCCCTTATTCTACGGACCCCTTTTCTTATTACACACAACCATTGCTATGTCAGGGATCAGCCAACTGATGAATGGTGAGAAACAGATTCCAACGTGTTGCCGCACATGCACACACACAAGAGAAAAACGGAAATACAAACAAATCATTCTAAATAGCCCACTGTCTGAGATAATAAAGTGTTATGCATTGGCCACATCATTACCTTGTTGAATGTCTTACGAGCAGCCTCCAGTTTGCCGACTGCCAGAAAGTGGCATATAAGTGCATTTGCCTGCCACACTGCTTCAGCACGCTGTGAGGGATAGTAAACAACCCAGTCCAATGCTGACACTTTTGCATTGTCTTCAGCTGTTAATTCTGCTTGCAGGTCTGGCAACTCTGTACCAGGTTCTTGGTTCCTACATAAAAATCAGGTTTCACTTCAAGGACCTGCCTAGACCATTTCAAATTTTCTGTAGTAATCTCGACTTCAACAGAACTAGGCTCATATAACAGTGGCTGAGCATTGCATTACATTACATCACATCATTAACATAACATACATTCAACAGCGAACAAAAGTAACTCCTCCATCTATTCAAAACATTGCTGGAATCTGCAAGCAATCACCATTCTAACCCTTTCCCAAGTCAGACATAACTGGTAACCTTTCTTAAATTCATTCATGCACATACGATGGGGTACCCAAAAGAAACCGAACTAATTTTTTTGTGGGCAGAGCTTTTGTAGTACCGCGTTTTGCTGCTATGAGCACATATAGCTAACATTCCTGAGTCGATACGCCGACTACCGTTGCTTCAGAAGGTAAGGACTAGTTTCGGCAGAGTTTATAGTGACAACTGTTTTGTGTGATCGTCATTTTTGCAATGGCTGATTTTCGTGAACAGCGTGCGGCGGTGAAATTCTGCTTTTTGCTCGGGAAAAGTGGAACAGAAATTCTTGAAATGTTAAAAACGGCATACAAGGATGATGCTATGGGGAAAACTCAAGTGTCTGAGTGGTTTTCCCGTTTCAAAAATGGTGAAATGTCAATTGATGACAAACCTCGTCTGGTCGTCCTTCCACGGCCTGAACACATGAAAATGTCAAAAAAATTCGCAAAATCATCAAGAAAGATCGACGAAGGACCATTGAAGAAATTGTGGAGCTGTCAGGAGTGACTTGGAGCAGTTGGGTGACTGGTTTTTCCATCATGGCAATGCCCCTGCTCACACAGCCCTGTCTGTACGACAATTCTTGACCAAAAATGGTATGGCCCCTGTTCCTCATGCTCCATACTCACCCAACCTTGCCCCGTGCGACTTTTTTTTTTGTTTCCTCGAATGAAAAGAGACATGAAAGGAAAGCGATTTGCTGATGTTGCTGAGGTGANCGCTGTCAAGCATCTCAAAAGATGAATTTAGACAATGTTTTGAAAAATGGAATAAAAGACTAGACAAGTGTATTGGTGTAAGTGGAGAGTACTTTGAAGGGGATTGAAGGTTTGTGCTTAAAATTTGAATAAATAAGTTTAAAAAAAAAATAAGTTCGGTTTCTTTTGGGTACCTCCTCGTATACAGCAGAACCTCCACTTAACATTCCTTGATTTTAGGTTTTCTCTCACTTAACATTGAACTTCAATGATCCCAAGTCAATAATTTCAGAGTTAAATTTTCTGTTTAGTGTTCAAATTCAACAAAGAAACCCAAAAGCTGGTTTCACTGTAAATATCTTTAATATTATTGTTCTTACACTTATCATTAATTTTACATTTCAGATACTTCCTTACTTTTCTTCCAAAATGACTAAGTTTCATGCCTTACACTGTTCACATTATCACTGGTAATGTGGCTCGGATTCTGCAAACACTGGAATTTAGCATGCTTTCTTTTTATCTAATTATGAGCAGTCCTTGATAAACCATGGTTCATGCTGCCTTAACTTATAATCACCAATCCTCATCTCCCACCTGTCTTGTATGGAGAAGGTAACCTATCAGGAGTTCTATATTTATTGTGAGATCCAAAGATGGATATAGAACATGTCATAATATAGAGCATAGAATACATACATACTTATTACACAACTAGACAATACAATGAATACAATAATAACAAAATTTTATCTATTTAGATATTCATCCACAGTATAAAACGTATGAGTGTTCAAGAAATGCCTTAAGACAAGCTCAAACTTTTTAAAATTATTGGATGTGTTCTCAATCTCTATGGGCAATTTATTAAATATTTTTATACCTGCATAATAAACTCCTTTCTGATAAATAATTAAATTAGCTTGAGGTAGATACAAATCTTGTCTTTGTCTAGTATCAATAGTATAAGAATCAATGTTTGATGGAAAAAGAACTTTATTTTGCAACACAAATACTAACAATGAAAATATATATTGTGACGCAAATAATAAAATATTTAACTCTTTAAATATGTTTCTACACAAAACTCTATTGCCATATCCCAACATCACTCTGATAGCCTTTTCTTGGAGAAGAAGAATACAGAACTATGAGATGAGTTACCCCAAAAGATGATACCATAGCTCATTAACTCTTTGACTGGCGCGGGCGTGTTTTAACGCCCGGACGATGCCAGCCGTTCCCTGGCGTTGGCGTGTTTTAACGCTTTGACAGTCTCTTCCCTTCTTTGCTCTCTTGGCACTCATCAACCAAAGACATATATATGATAGTTTTTGTGCATGTTTGTAAAGAACCCTTGTAAACTTTGTGGGGGTCTATATTACTGTCAGAACCCTCTGAGAAGGAAAAGGTCAGAACATATTTCACATTCATTCAGTTTCACCATGGTTTCTCGCAGCAAGTGTCGGCGTGTTCCTACAAACCAGCTGGAAAATGTTGTGAAGGAGATTTGTGCTGATGATGATAGTGGCGATAAAATAATGATTCCTGAATTAGATAAAGTTGATAGTGACAATAATACAATGATAGACAGCGATCATGAACATTTAGCTACCACGAGTGCGGTGCCTGACACGCCCATCTCATGAACGTACGGAGACATTGTACCAACAATAGTTCTATTTGTTAGTAGTTTCGGGATCAAAATTAATATAACACA
>NW_019727403.1:304534-315771 GCF_002891405.2 Cryptotermes secundus | reverse complement strand
CCTGAAAATTCACAAAATGGTCCATGTTCCTCCCAGTAACAAGAAGAATGGTGCCCTGAGAAAGTGTCGCGTGAGTGCTAAGCACAAGATTAGAAAAGAAACAAGTGTCATGTGTGCAGGCTGTGGTGTGGCTCTCTGCAAACTTTCATGTTTCAATGTTTATCACACGAAGAAAAACTACTAAAGAGGTATGGAAAGGCATTTATTGCATAAAATATTGTCTTTTAATTAGTTCCTGAAAATTTCGTTTTTAAAAACCAATTTTTGTTGAAGTTGTTTAGGAAGTAACTACATGCATTTTAGCGACATAAGGTTTAAAGGGTCTGCCAGGACAGGGGTGGGATTTAAATACCCTTCGCGCCAGTCAAAGAGTTAAGGAGTGAAAAAAGGAATAATAGATTACACTTAGAGCTTAAATAGACATATAATATTTCATATTTCTAATTACATAACAAGCCTAACTTAATTTTTTTAAAGGTAAATCAATGTGATTCTTCCATATTAAGGCACTGCCAACTATGACTCCCAAGAATTTAGTACTGAGGGTACTCTTGATAAACTTATTATTATGATTTATTGCAAAAGTATCTGACATTATTGTCTTAGTCTTAAATTGAATACAATGTGTCTTGTTAAAGTTTAAAAATAATTTATTAGCTTTAAACCATCCATTTAAGATTTCAATTGTTAAGAATATTCCTGTTTAGATCATTTTTATTAGAATGTGAAAATAAGAGGCTAGTATCATCAGCAAAAATTATAGGCACAGAAAATTTATTTAATATTTTAGGCAACAAAAGTCCTAATACAGACCCTTGCGGCACTCCCTGTCTAATACTAAGCCAATCTGAGGATATTGTACTCACATCACTTTTATGTATTACTGTTCTAATATATCTGTTACTTTTTTTTTAAATCTGCTTAGTGGGGGGTGGAGTCCAACTGGGTCCACTCAGCATGACGACCACTGATTGGCCTACTGTAGCCTGCCCTGGGTGATTATGATGATGGAGAATTTGGTGGCATGAAGATTGGCAGGGGAAACTGAAGTACTTGGAGAAAACTCGCCCCAGTGCCACTTTGTCCACCACAAACCCCACCTGACTGGACCCTGGATTGAACCTGGGCCGCCGCAGTGGGAAGCCAGCGACTCACCGCTTGAGCTATGGCGCGGTCTATCTGTTACCTAAATAAGATTCATAAAGTGCATGATCTTTCCCAGTAATACAATAAAATTTAAGTCTGGACAACAAGATATCATGATTTACACAGTTAAAGGCTTTCTCCAGATCACAAAAACACCTGCCACTAGCTGTTTGTTGTTCACAGAATTTAAAATCTGTGTACTCAATTTGTAAATTGCATTACCTAGTATTAGTCCTCTCCTAAAACCATATTCATCAGTACTTAGGATATTATACTTATTAAGATGTCCTAAAGTTCTTGTATATGTTGTCACGTGCTGAGTATATGTCTAGTGACAAATAACTTCACTCCATATTGGATATAGCAGATTTATTGCACATTCACTCTTACACCCACACAATTCACAGTTTCCCAATTACTGCCATCTGCAGTATCACAGTTACTTCTCCTGCTCCCATTCACTCCGGCGAATGCTAGACTGCAACTGACTAGTTACTCTCTCTCTGGTAACTGGCTCAATACTCACTCCTGAATAGTGTTCGCTGCTCCTTATTTAGGCTTGGCATGGACAACACTGAAAACAGTTACGTGATAGGTACCACTGTTGCGTAATGTTGTTTACCAATTGCCTATCAACAGTCGTTGCATGGGCTCCCTTGTTGTGTGAAGCCGTGTTTACAAAGTTGTTGCTGGGCAACACTGCCGAGAGTTGTTTATTGCTGCGTAGCAACCAGCGCACTTCAGCTTGGCTCAACTCGGAGAAACACTGATTTCCTTACTGTTGTGTAACCTCATTTCCACTGTTGCATAACTTGGCAACCGACTGTTTATCAAGGGTCTGTCTTCGTGGTAAATCGTTCCATCTTCCGTTGCCCAGCAACGGTTAGACATGTCACACTGCTCCCTTCCTAAGGCTGTTTGTCCCGAATAGCCTAACAGTGCATCACCAGTCCTTTCCTTCTGAGGCTATGCTTGCAATGTTATCTTTTTTTTTTTCTGACTCAGTGTTTCCTTTCTTCCTGTTGTCCATTCTTCAACCGCTATATCCGCTCCCTTGTTAAGACCAGCTCGTCTCGAGTGGTTTCCTGTTAACTTGTCAGGAGATCCAGTTGTATCACATTCGTCCCTAACATACATCCATCGCACATTCACTCTCTCTGGGGAAGTCAGTGCTTCTACGTTACTGGCTCCTCCTCGATCCATTGTTTCTTTTTCTGCTTTGGAGGGGGCCTATCCCTCCACAAGGTACATTTTCTTGTTTTTCGTAACAAAACAGGAGCTCTGACCATTCGCCTGGCAATCTCCAGTCTTGTAGTTTTCATGAAATTCATGTCAAAATTTGCCATGCTCTCCACTTGTACGTAATCAGGTCTGGTTTCTTCAGATATCGTGGCTGTCCGCCACCTAGGTCCTCCACGCCATTTTTGCCTTGTGGTTGCTGTCTCAGGCCTTGGTCCCTTATGCCAGTGTTGCACTCCGGGCCTTTCCACAGTCTCTTCCCAAACATCCGTTTCTTGGTGATTTCTGGTGCGACCTTATTCTTCGTTTGTCCCATACGCTTGTGTCTTGCACAGAGTGTAATCTTTATTCCTGTGGCTGTCACTTCTTTCCATGGTCCACAATTTCTTTGAGCTGAAATTTCCTAGATGTTCCTCTAGCGCCATGCCACTGTTGTACAGCAGGACATCTTCCTGCAGGTGGCAGCCAACTTCATCCGGGATCCACAATCTCCTCGGGTCAGTTCCTCTGGCTCTCCACAACACCCTGCAGCTTGATTTTTGCCCTTATGCCGCTTCTTCCATCCTTTGACCGGTTTCACTACGGTGTCTCCTATGGGGATCTTTTCTTCTGCCGTCTCAGGTTTCCTGTCCACTGAGGTCGGCCTTTCTTCTGCTAGATGTGCCTCCACCTTTTTGCAGGCCATTGTCTCTTCTTCTTCGTTAGGAATCTTCTGTCGCTTCACTACATCCTCTTTTTCTCTTGGATTTGTCTGCATTGCATCTTGGCAGGCTGTCGTCTCTTCTGCCAGGCATTCCTATTGGCCCTAATTTCTTTCAGGATTTCAATTATTAGTTGAATGTCTTGCTACTCCATTTTCTTTTTTCTTTTTGGCAGGATAACATTCAATGTACTCATAAATTCAATACTTCTTCCTAGAGCGAAGCGTGTTCAAGTTTGTAAACCAATTCTGACACCAAATTGTCACATGTAGGGTATATGTCATGCGACAAATAACTTCAAGCCATATTGGATATAGCAAATTTATTGCACATTCGCTCTTACACCCACACAATTCACAGTTTCCCAATTACTTCCATCTGCAGTATCACAGTTACTTCTCCTGCTCCCATTCACTTCGGCGAATGCTGGACTGCAACTGACTGGTTACTCTCTCTCTAGTAACTGGCTCAATACTCACTCCTGAATAGTGTTCGCTGCTCCTTATTTAGGCTCGGCACAGACAACACGGAAAACAGTTACGTGATAGGTACCACTGCTGCGTAACATCGTGTTTACCGACTGCCTAGCAACAGTTGTTGCACGGGCTTCCCTGCTGTGTAACGCCGTGTTTACAAAGGCATTGCTGGGCAACGCTGCCAAGAGTTGTTTATTGCTGCAGAGCAACCAGCACATTTCAGCTTGGCTCGGAGAAACACCACTTTCCTTACTGTTGAGTAACCTCGTTTCCACTGTTGCATAACTTGGCAACTGACCATTTTTCAATGGTGTCTTCATGGTAAATCATTCCACCTCCCGTTGCCCAGCAATGGTTAGACATGTCACAATATTACATAGTTTCAAATATTTTTGAGAAAGATGTTAAAAGTTAGATACAGGTCTAGAATTAGACACATCCCATATAACACCATTCTTATAGAAGGGTTTTATAATCATATATTTTAGTCCATCAGGAAAAACTCCTCCCCTTAACATTTTATTGCATATATACTTTATAGGTGAAATTATAAATGGCAAGCTTATTTTTACAATAATGGGTGATATCTCATCATATCCACATCAGTATTTCTTTTAGAGATTTTATTATATTCTCTATTTCTTTATTTGTAGAGCATTTATAGTTTACATTAGGGTACACATTTATAAAAGCTTGATCCCTATAATATATATGATTTTCTTCATTTCTTTAATTATTCACAGGTATAGAATTCAAGAAGATGAAGATTTTAGCAAGAATGAGCAACACTGTTGGCGATGAACTCAATGAGATTTACTGGACACTTGATAGGAAGTGAGACCCTATCACACAGCCCCTGTGAGCACCAGATTATGTCAAAAGTGCCACATATGGGTGGACAACTTAGATGAACTCACACAGCAGATCACTACAGCTGTTGAAACTGTAACTCCAGAGATGTCAAGACAAGTATGGGCTGAAATAAATCTAACAGCTAGACAGTTGTTGTGCCACAAAGGAAAGGACACACTAATTTACTAAAAGAAACTTTTTTGATTAACTTTCATTTACAGCATTGTTCTTAACATATACAATGATTAAGAAAATATAGCCTCCTAAAACACTGGAGCAACCTTTTGACATCCTGTACATTACTACTATGGGATATTACTGTTTCACAATTAACGACTTCTTTGCTTTCTTTTAGCAATACACAGATCTGATCTTAAAGAAGCAGGTCATAAGAGCATAAGTTGGATTCATAAAGCTCATTATAGGAACCAGACCTGGGTTCTCGTGAACAAAGTGATCAGCCTGTATATTCTGCAAAGCACCACAAACTTCCAGGCTAGCTACATTACTGTTAGCTTCTTAAGAAAGGACTCTCCTCCCTGGAGTTACTTATACTACGTGTTTAGGAATTATAGAAATAATTACCGGATATTTTCAACCACTGTCTTAGTAATTGTTTCAATGTCAAGGTCTGCATCTTCTGCTGCTGCAAGAGCTAACTCCCGCTCGCCAGATTCTGTGATATCAGTCAAGAATTCTGCATACAGCATCACCTGATCTTCCTGTGGAAGTGTTGCCACATAGTGTGCCACTAGATGGGGCTCGCGCATTTGCATCAGCTCCTGTCAACATGATTCGACTTCTCGTTATGGTGGAGTAAAGAGATCAGGTGTGAATTTGTTTGTGCTCTGAGAAGAAACTCGTGGTTTGCGGTTTAATATGGTGGTGATAGAATACAATAATTAATTTTTGTATTCTGCTGAATTTTATTTGGTTTTCTACCTAGAGTGACAAGTACTCGTAAAGTGCGGGGTTCAGGCAAAAATACAATGGCCAGAAGTCCACATGCTTCTGACCGTGGACTCTCCCAATATAGAATGAGTGGCCCAGAAATGGAAGAAGTAGAAATATATGATGAAGCTGGGTAAGAAGTGGTGATGCAAGACATGGATCATGCAAAGTTAAAGAATAAGATTGTTACACAAAAGAAGAGGGTTGCAGGAAAACAGGACCTGAATTGTCATCAGAAGAGGAACTGATGGCCCAATTTAGCACTGTTAGAAGCCGTAAAAACCAAGGAAATTGGTAACCCATGACGTAAAGAAGAGTACTAATAGACACCAAAATTTAAAGAAATCGCAGAATCATAATGAAGCCAAGGAAAGGGCGGAAGAAGGAGCAACTCAACAGGTAGTCTGAAGCACAAAACCTCGGAAATGAAGGTAGAAACAATGGAAAGGAAGACCTAGGAGAAGATTTCAAGAGCAATAGAAATGGAAGATTCAGTGACCTACGTTTCAATATGTACGATAAAGGGCCATACAGCATCCACATAAAGGTCAAGAAGCCTGATACCCCATCAGTGGAAAGAGAAAAGGTAAAGAAGTGGGGTCAATTTGACATCTTCAATGTTATGTCTAAATCTAAGATCAGGTTCCAATCCATTAGACACTATGCTCAATTTATCTGGGAAGTGACCTTCTCAAAAAGAAAAGAAGCAAAGTTTTGGACAGCCCCATAATTCAAAACGAAGGGCTAACTGCATACATATCGAGATATATGGTTCTTAAAAAGGGAGTCATTAAAGATGTACCTTGGGATATGGAATTAGAAAATTTGATGCGACAGCTCAACTTGAACAATCAGAACAAACATCCCATACCTTTCTATGTAATTGACGCAGTCAGACTTAAGATGAGAGTCAAAGAGACAAACAAAGAAAGATTGGTATGGAAAGAGTCAAGGGCAGTCTGATGTTTAGAACCAAGGAAATGCCCCCTCATGTATATTTCTGCAGCATGAAGTTACTACGTTTGTTACAACAGTATAACAATGTTATAAATGTGGCAGATTCGGCCACATAAGTAAATTCTGTATGAAGGAAAACAATGCTTCTCATGTGGAGATGCAAAACATGAAGGGTCTTGTATAAATAAGTGCATAAATTTTAACAGGGACCACAGAGCAATCAGCGAGCGATGCCCTGTAATTAAAAAACAGAAAGAAATCAATCAAATTATGGCCCATAGAAATGTTGGATTTTTTAAAAACTGTAGAAAAGTGGTCGAGCCATGCATTCCCTTTAGGTGCTAGAAGCTCCCAAGGGTACGCTGAACCAAATATGAGGAACTTCCCCTTTCTCGAAATGCCAAGTAGACAAAAGGAGTGGGATACTATTGAGAAAAGTGAAAACATAAAGTCCCGAGCGAAATGATTGGATGGAATCCGGAGAGAAGTCAATGGAAGATGAACACGGATAACAGCAGGACTCAAATATCTGAACTGAGTTCAAACAGGACTGAGCAAAGGAACAACTCTAAAGACCAGGCAGTGTTAGAGAAATCTTTAGATGAGTTGGAGTCCACTGAGATGGAGGACGAATTCAAGAATGTGTTGGTTAAAATAATCAATTTAGTGATAAACTCCGGAGACGCCAAAGCAATGGTCAGACACCTATGAAAAGCCGTCGAGCTTCACGATCACAATAAAATTCCCCGAATTCCAACAGAGGAGCCAAAACATAGATGTCATAATGCTATCAGAGACCTGGCCTGGTGAAGCAGATAGTTCAGTGGAACTGTAGGAGCCTAAGAAGGAATTCCAACAGAGGAGCCAAAACATAGATGTCGTAATGCTATCAGAGACCTGGATTGGTGAAGCAGAAAGTGTATACCTGAAAGGGTCTGACGTGGTGAGAAAAAAAAGGAACAAAAGGTCAGGTGGTGGAGTTGCTATTTTTATACGTAACAAGCTGAAATATTTGTGTAAGAATGGTTTATCTGATGGTGACAGCAAAATTGAAGCATGTGCAATTGAACTATATACAGGCCAAGATAAAATATTAATCGTGTCATGTTACAAGCAGCCAAACATGAAAATCGAGCTGAGAGTATGGAAAAAAAATGTTCACACAATTCAAAGGAAATTTCTTGATTGGTGGAGACTTTAATGGCCATCATCATTCGTGGGGTAATTTGAAGAATTGTACAACCAGCAACAACCTGTACCACTGCATCACTGAATTGGAAAGAAACATAATTGCTAAAAGACAGCTCCCCGACACAGGTCTCCGATGTCACAGGATCCAAGGCAGCCCTCTACCTAACTTCTGTGAACCCAAGATCAGCACTGTTATACACCCGGAAGGTTAGAACAGACCCTTGGTATAGCGACCATTATCCAATTCTCATCGAGTATAATGGCAAACAGAGCCAGGGAAAGGCAGCAAAAAGTTTCTAGATTGCACAGTAAACACACTGATTGGACTGTCTCCATGGAAAATGTTAAAGAAAAAATCATGGAAGTCAAAACGCATGGTGGATGGAACAGAGAGAGGGATGTAAAGGAAGGGTATGATAATTTAGTCCAGATAATTAAAGGAAAATTAGCAGAGACCACTCCTAAAAGAAAAGTAAAAACAACTTCAGAAATGTAGGATAAGGAAAAATAGGAAATAGAGAAAAACAACCAGAGTGTATATGGTGGAACAGAGAATTTGATAAGGTAATCAGAATTAGAAAAGCCAAATTGCTTAAACAGAAATATTGTAAAACTGAAGAGACATTTTTGGAATACAAAAGGGCAGTAATTATCACAAAAAAAAATAGACAGAGAAATCAAACAAGAGCACTGGAAAACTTTCTGCGAGGGAATAAATCAATTCACGAACCCATCGTACATTTGGGATAGAATGAAAAGATTAAAATATAGATTCAACAAGACAGAAAGAGAACAAGAATATAAAGAACTAGTTAATTCTGCAAAATGACTTTTGAAGTGAATGAACCCAATCAAGCACCAGCATTCGATCATGAAAATCAGGATCCATTCCTGGACTCAAGAGTACACAATTAAGGACCTGAACTTTGCAATTAAAGACCTCAGAATCCAATCGAGCCCGGGACCAGATGGAATAGACTACGCCATAATTCGCAATTTGCCAAATGAAGGTTTAGAAATCCTGCTAGAAATTTACGATATTTTAAGAGCAAGAGTGTTCCCAGACAACTGGAAAAAAATATAGAGTATTTCTTATCCCTAAAAGAGACAAAACAAATGTAAGACCTATATCCATGGCATCATGCGAGTGCAAGGTACTAGAACGAATGATAAACATGCGAATCTCCTGGTGGCTAGAAAAGAATCAGAAGTTCTCAGTAACACAATACGGATTTCGGTGAAACAAAGGTTGCACAGACAACCTAGCAATACTAACAACTGAAATAATAAAAGCATTTGAAGAACAGAACCCAGTATCGGCCTTATTCATAGATGTTAAAAGCGCATACAACGTCGACTGCAGCACTTTTATGGATAGACTCAAAGCAGTAGGCTTCTCGGGAAACCTGTTAGCCTGTATTTAACCTGGTCTCCGCGAGGGAATTAGAGGCAAACTATGGATGGGTAGATCTCAAAGATTGGACATACAAAGGCTTACCGCAGGGTAGTGTTCTGAGTCCAACCTTATATTCGCTTTATATGACAGGACTGAAATCCAAAATCAACCAGAACTGCAAACTCCTCGAATACACAGATGATGTGGCAGTTTATTCAGTTAACAGATGTAGCAGAATTGGCGTATCGGAAGTGGAAAAGAGCATACAAAGCACTGAACCTTATTTAAAGGAAAGTAGTTTGGAAATAGCACCAAAAAAATGTCAACTGTGTATCTTCGATAGAAAAGGGACAAGTGATGGAGAGAGGGAGATCACGGTACAAGGAGAAAAGGTTTCTTGTCAAATCAATTAAATTATTAGGTCTGCACTTAAAATCTAACCTTGAATGGGAGGACAAAATAAACACAATAGTTAGGAAATGCGAAAACCAGATGAAAACCGTGAACTGTGTGAAGCATGCTTGGTGGGGAGCAGACCCTGTAATTTTAATGAGACTCTACAAGGCACCTGTAAGGTCAAGGATGGAATATGGAGCATTTTTATTCCATAAACTTAAGAAGAAACAAGCACAGAAGCTTGAGAAGATACAATATAGGGCAATACGTGGAGCACTGGGCTACAGGAGTAGCAACCCGACCAATGTAATGTTAGCAGAAGCAAATGTCAACCAACCATTCAATGATCCAGCTGCTGGAAGAACTATCAGCTCTACTTGACAATCCAGGGAGAGGATAAAATGAACAACCACTCATCAGTGAATATTACAAAGAGGTAACCCCTACCAGTCATTTAATCCAATCAGGGAACTGTTCCCTGGCCTTGAACTACACATACGGAAACCTCTTCTACAAGGCCAGGGTATCTTTCGATGAGGGAAGACAAATAAAGGAAGCAGAAGATCACAACAAGGAATTCAACAAGATTTTCCAAGGAGAACCAGCAAATGTAGCTCAAAAGTTGGGGACAAACCATTCGTAGAATTTGCATCAATAAATATAAAAATGGTCGAAGCATGAAATTTAAGATATCTAAGATAGCGTCCATATTCACAGTGGAAGCATTAGCAATTGCCAAAACACTAGATATCATTGAAAAAATAGAATCTGAGCAAAACTTCATGATTTTCTTGGACTTGGCAAGCGTGTTAAAAAGCATTAGTAACCCCATTATAAGAAGCAACACATCGCACATTACACACATGCTAAAAGATAAAATAGAGAGACTGGAATCGCGAGGAAACAAATCCAATTTTACTGAATCCCAAGGCACTTCGGAGTGGAAGTTAATGAGGGCTGACTTGGAGGCAAAGCAAGCAATCAAAGAAGGCAGAGATAGTCAATTACTATTACCAGTAGCAGATCTTAAAACCCAGTGGAAAAAGAAAGGCAAAAAAGAACTTCACAGTTTTTGTCAAAACACCAAACAGGACAGAGGAGAAAGCTACTTTGAAAGGTACTACAGAAAGGTTTGCCTCCATGGTTCCGACAGATAAAAATGAATGATGTAGGAACATTGTACTTTTGACAGTAAGATTTTTTGATGTGGCAAAGTTTATTACTCTAACTCCATTATCATTATTAATTTCATGCAACATTCCCAACTGTTGGTTTGAAAATGTCTTCCCTCCATACCTGGGCACTGAAATCTCCTAACAAAATTTTCATAGGGTACTTCGGGAATTTATCAAATACATGTTCCTGTTCTTCATAGAACCTGCCCTTTATGTCATCAATTTTATCTTCTGATGGGCCGTGAACATTCATAACAATATCACACCAGTGACCTTTTAGTATTATATATTGTCGCGTATCGGGCTTATATCGCGACAAATAAATTCTCGATGTATTCGATGTAGCGAATTTTATTTCACATTCGCACTTACAATCACCAAAATTACAGATTTACGATTACTGCTATCTGCAGTATCACACTTAGTACACTCCAAATGCCACAATACAACTGACTGGTTGCTGGCTCTGAATACAACTCGGCGACTGTTACAGTACAACTCAACTCGCTGACTGACTCAGTACAACTGACTGTGAATAGCCTTCGCTGCTCCTTATGTAACCTCGATCGGACAATACGGCCACGTAATAGGCACCCTTGTTGCCTGGCGCTGTGTTGCTATGTAACGCTAGCGGAGCTAACCGCTGTTACTACCGTAACGTCGCCGCTGTTGACTCGCGTTGCCTAGCGACCGCGATATCCCTCGGTGACATCACCGCGGAGGGGAGTGGCGGGGCGGGAACTCGCCTATTACCGTA
>NW_019727403.1:296354-303024 GCF_002891405.2 Cryptotermes secundus | reverse complement strand
GCGGAGGGGAGTGGCGGGGCGGGAACTCGCCTATTACCGTAGTAACGCGAGCGTTACGTTACCGCCACGTACCGCTGGGGAGGTAGGGGTCAACATGCCACAATATGATATCCTATCACTAATGAACTCTGCCCTCTTTAATTGCTAATACAATTCTCTTATGTACGAAAAACCTGTACCTAATTCATGATTTTCATTCCCTCTCCATAGAAAAATGTATAGTCTCCTGCTGGTGCGATGCCACCTCCATCCCATCTGACTTCCTGTACTCCCGCCAAATCTAACTTATATTTTAAGATTTCTTCTGCCACTCCTCTGAGTGAACCTGTCCTATACAAACTTCATACATTCCAAACTTCAATAATCTTCAGATAACTGCTTTTGCTTTGCGCAGTAGTTCACAAACTACCTGAGTCATCATAATGGTTGGATATGCTGGCACAAACTAACCTGACTCACTCTCCCTCTTTTCTGTCCATATTGCATCTTCCTCTATTTCTGTACTGTGTCACCATCTGATGTCAGAAGAAATATGTATCACACTTACTCCAAATGGAAGACAGGGCTCTTTTTCTTTCCCGTTTTATGAGTCAACAGAGCTATGGATTGACATATATCTAAATACTAAATACATGTATATATTAGATGTTTTAAATTACTTTTAAGCTTTAACTGTGTTCATGCCAAAGTCTGCACTACAAGTATATTATGCTATGAGAAGAAGCAAAAGACAGAAATATCTCTCAAGGTCAAAAGCCACAAGCTACCACATAGTTGCATGAAGTACCATTAACATGTATTCACAAATACATGATGCCTCAAGATGGTGCAATAATGAAATTGGGATTCTTTGGCATAACCTAAGCAATGGAAAAGCACACAAGATTCGTAACTTTTAAGTATCTGAGGTCTTTATAGGTCAGATTCAATGAAACCAGTAACAAGAAAATAACTGTCAAAAATAGAATTCATATATAGTGGGAGTATAAGGGTCAGGTGGGACAATGGTGGCATTCTCTCAACGATACAACAATGAACATTTAGGTTCCATAAAAGGCAAAGAATTTATCTATCAGCTGAAGAACCATCAGCTTCTCAAACAGACCTGCACCATGGAATATATGAGTTCTAAGTTCAAGGTTCCAGGACTCATGTGTTCAAACAAAATAAACTAATATTTAGTCTACTGAAGTGGTAATTTTAAACTGTGAAGTATAAATATGACAAAAATTATATTACCTTGACATATGCACGTAACACTGCATCTCCTATGTGATCTTTCTCTGCTCGTCCAATGAGACGAAGGAAGAGAACAAGATGTGACAAGAAACGAAGTGACTGTGGTTTCTGTTCTGTATTAAGTTTGATCCACTGTTCCATTTCATCCATTAATGCCCCCACTTGATCCATAATCAGGTACTGCTGAACTTTATGTGCCATTTTTAGTGCATCATTACGGATACGGGTGTCCTTACTGGCTGCCATCTCGGAAAAAACTTCTTCTATGTCCATTCTGCAAATTAAATTTACAAATTTATTGATTCAGTACAGAGTGTGTCTATTCGTTGAAAACAAATACAGTTATTCATAGAGAATGTACCATATACATGTGCATGTATGCCCACATACAATTAACACAGTGCCACATCAGGGAAATGCTGCTTAAACGGAGATGAGTTTTGGTTTTGAACATTTTGTGCTTTAGAAAGAAATCTACTTTGATATAATACATACATATGCACGTGTAAACACAAACAAACTCATGTCCATGCACTCCCTCACCTCAAAGACACAATCACTGACACATTTTGTACAATCAGCACTAGTAAGTGAATGTAACGTGACAGTGTGAAAAAGCCACACCAAAGTTGCAACAATGAGGCTGAAAACTAATGTGTTGGGTGTATGTTACATGACAAATAACTTCACACCGTACTGGATATAGCGAATTTATTGCACTCACTCTTACATTTATACAATTCACAGTTTCCCAATGACTGCTATCTGCAGTATCATACTTACTTCTGCCATTCACTCGACAACAATGGACTCGGCGACTGCTAGATTGAAACTGGCTGGTTACTCTCTCTCTAGTAACTCACTCATTGACCAGTGTTCGCTGCTCCTTATTTAGGCTCGGCACGGACAACACCGAAAACAGTTACGTGATATGTACCACTGTTGCGTAACGTCGTGTTTATCAATTGCCTAGCAACAGTTATTGCACGGGCTGCCCTGTTGCGTGACGCCGTGTTTAGAAGGGCGTTGCTGGGCAACTCTGCCGAGAGTTGTTTACTGCTGTGTAGCAACCGCGGTGTCCCGTTACGTCACCGCGGGGAGGGGGTGTTTAATGAGCGTTGCGCAGTCCATATCACACTGCTCCCTTCTAAAGGTTGTTCATCCTGAACAGCCTAATGGTACATTCCTGTTCCTTTCCTTTGAAGGCTGTTCTTGCAACGTCTTCTTTTTGTCTGGCTACTCCTCTTGCAATGACTATTCTCCAGCCATTACATCTGCTCCCTTCTTAGGATTGTTCATCCCAAATAATTCCATGGTACAGTGTTCATCGATCCATTGTATCACATTCACGCCTCACTTTCATCCATCGCACATTCACTCTCACTGGGGAGGCCGGCTCCTCCTCGACCCATTGTTTCTTTTTCCACTTTGGAGGGGGCCTACTCCTCCACAAGGTCCATTTCCTCATTTCCGGTAACCCACTGGAAGTTACGACTACATGTTCCATGATCTTCTTACTGAAAATCTCACATATGTCCTTTTTGCATATTACTCCAATTCCCTGAGGTGCTCGCTTTCCTTGGCTCTACCCCTCGATGCCGTTTGTGGTTGACCTCTACTTCCTCCCATGTAGCAGCCACTTGCCGCGTCGATCCTTTGTTCCTTTATGGTGTGGCCCTACTCTCTGGGTTGCTCACTGTCATGGCCCAGGTGCCGTTTCTTCCAACGATGTTTTCCTTCTGTCATGCCACTTCCACACAGCGGGTTGTTCTCTTGCTGTGGGGTCCACACTTTTTCTGAGTGGTGTTCCTGCGGATGTCTTCCTTGAGTCACGCCACTGTTGCACAACGGGACATCCTTGTGTCATTTCTCTTCTTCTTTTGTGGTGCTACTGTTGCACAGTGGAACGTCCCTCTGCGGGCAACCGCCAGTCCTCTTCTTCGGCACCCATCCTGATACTGGGCCCTTTTGTTCATCTGGTGGCGATGCTCCGCGGCCAGTTTTCGGTCCCTATGCCTCTTCTTCTTCGGTTCTCCGACCGGCATTACTTCAGCGTCTTCTACAGGGACCTCTCGTTGTTGGGCCACCTCAGGTTTCCTGTCCACTGAGGTTTGCTCTTCTTCTTCTTCTAGACGTTCCTCCATCTCTTTGCAGGCCATCGTCTCTGTTTTGAGTTTGGTTTTGCCCACCATCTCCTTGTGGCTCGTGTCCATCATTTCTTTCAGTTTTCAATTGGCCTGCCTATCAGCCTCCAATCTGGAGGGAAACTGAGCTTGGTACGCATTCATCTTATTCAGTAGGAGTTCCAACATCTGCTGTGAGTTCATTTTGTGGCAGTATTAATAGTCGATGCACTCACAGAATCGATTATTCGTCGAGGAATGTTCAAGTTCGTAAAGCACTTCTGACACCAAATTGTCACGTGTTGAGTAGGTCACACGACAATAATATTAATTAGTTTGATTTATTTCATTCTGGTCCGTCACAATAACAATTACAATTATAAATCACTCCGTCCAATGTGACCTGTAAGTTTTTTACTACATAAAAACTTAACACCCTTACATGTTTCGGTCTCTGTGGACCATCTTCAGAGGGCAAACATCACTACAAATAGGAAACCACCATCACATAATTTGTTTACACGTAAAGTACATACACTTATATGCTACAATACATAGTACACAGAATAGAACATTTCACAAACACAGCAGTTTCCTGGGAATGTAAAGTTTTTTAAAAAATTGTATAAAATTCCTTGATGCTAATTAAAAGTTTTTTAGATTGTCAATAATTAAAATTCGTAAACCATGCAGGCTCATGTTCGTCCTCCCATCGTCCCCATATAAGAGAGATGATGGGAGGACGAACACGAGCCTGCATGGTTTACGAATTTTAATTACTGACAATCTAAAAAACTTTTAATTAGCATCAAGGAATTTTATACAATTTTTTAAAAAACTTTACATTCCCAGGAAACTGCTGTGTTTGTGAAATGTTCTATTCTGTGTACTATGTATTGTAGCATATAAGTGTACGTACTTTACATTTAAACAAATTATGTGATGGTGGTTTCCTATTTGTAGTGATGTTTGCCCTCTGAAGATGGTCCACAGAGACCGAAACATGTAAGGGTGTTAAGTTTTTATGTAGTAAAAAACTTACAGGTCACATTGGACGGAGTGATTTATAACTGTAATATTAATTAATCCATACAAAAAATGCTCAAATATAATATTATACTTCCAGATGATCCAAGAACACGTCTCCTTCTCTCGTCAGTCCTTTCATAAAATCAGCTCTCTTAGATTGCTTATTTCATCAGATACTGGTATTTAAAAATATGTGTACACTAAAGGCAATGATATTAGCCTTTTATCTTTGTTCGTTTAATTTTTCTGTGCAGTGCTACCTGGTTTTCATAAATGTAATTTGGTGCAATACAGCTTAAAGAATGAATCATCACACAACCCCACACTGCATTCTGAGCATCTGATTTTTAACAATGATGGATTTTTATGTAGATCACATTTCTTGGAGTGATGACAGAGGTGTTCACATTATTGGAAATGTGTTATTAAACTGACAGGACGCATTATACAATGATACTGATGAAATCTGAAAGAATTATGAAAAAGCAGGAGGTCTGACAGCATCTCAAGAATAAATTAAAATATTAGCCATTCGAGAGAAGAACTCAGGCACCTTAAAAACTGAAAATACCTACTTTTATAATACTGGTAACATGTCTCCTGGTCCAAATAATGAGAAAGAGACAGGGTTATGCAGTTATAATGCTGCAAAACATGATTAAATGCTTACTCATTCTGCCAGTAAACATCTGGTAGATCAACATAATGGCGAATGGATGATTCCCGTATCTCCTTCTCAACCCTGATGTCAACTAAAACACGAAAGTGTGCCCACAGAAGGTCCTCCCATGACTGACAGACATCAACCAAGGCTGAGAGATGGCCACATAATGCAGCAAATGTTGCCCGTGTGTAAACTGGCATACGCTTATCCTCTGCCATTCGCCAAGCCATCAGTTTCCATATGTCCCTGAAAATTAAAACGGTAGTAATATTTACATTACTTTGGATACAAAGTTCTCAGAATTCTCAGAGCTCTGTATGCTGCCTGCTTCCTCCTGGTTCACTCTTTTTTATCCCAAAGATGCAGACAGTACAGCCACTGGAAGCATCAGCGAACTTCTACTACACCACATGGCATCACTTCCAACAAAGTACTTTTAACACATACATTCCTTTATTTATCTCTAAATTTCATTTTTGTCTTGTACAATCAGATCCGTGAAACTGAAAGACTGAACGGAAAGTGTTGGTGGCCTGCTTCTGTTAATATCACATAATTTTCCTGGAGGCCCTGAATAAGAGCAAAAAAACTTGGTCAAGATAGTGTCCTGGCTGGGATTTGAATCAGGCACCTCCCAAATACAAGTCAGAAGCAACAATGTTCTAGCCAACTTGCTTGATCTGACATATTTTCTTTGTTCATCTGTTGCAATAACAGCTGAACATAGTATATCTTGTATCTTTACTTTCATTTCCATAGATCCTTAGTGGCTACCAAAACCATCGGACATAGAACATGTCACAATTTACATATACAGGAAGATCGAGAAGTCGCACACATCACACTAAGCAATTATATTTTGCTGGTTTAATGCACAAACTACAAGACATACAGCACTTACTATTAATGTTTATAAACTTACATCTTAGAAATGCAAAATCAAATCATGTCTTTACAACATACAGGGTGATTCATGAAGTTTTACCCCAGCTTATGGTACATATTCCTGGGGTAATTTCCTTATAAACTTTTGATCGATTTTCAATAGTTATGGAGTAACAATAGATTTTCGAAACACATCATTGTGAATGCAGCGCTGTGCTTCAGCGTGGGTGACCATACGTTCCAGTCAGCTACGTCAGCAGATAAGGTAGACCGGTTTGAATGTTGCGTGTAGGTAGATAGGCAGAGTGGTTCATACGTGTGCGACACATTGTGTTGACGTGCAGGGAGACATTTTTGAAAATCTTATGTAAATCCAGTCATCTTCTAAAGCACTACAGTTCAAAGGAAACAGACTGATAGAAGGGTGTGATATGCAACCATTGGTATGTTTACAGAATCGGATGCTGAAAATAATGTAATTTTGTAACACAAAATCGATGAAAAATGTTGCACAATGCAAAATTAAGAAACTGAAAAGAAAAATCTTCTTTCCTAAAACATTAACGATTTAAAAAGTGTTTGTATTGTATTTATAATTTGTTTTGACTGAAATTCGAAGAAAAAAAGATTTTTCGCCAGTTTTCAAATTACTGTATCTCTTTAATTATGAGTTGGATACCATTAGTATTGTGACATGTTGACCCCTACCTCCCCAGCGGTGCGTGGCGGT
>NW_019727403.1:268968-293797 GCF_002891405.2 Cryptotermes secundus | reverse complement strand
GTCATTTAAATTCCGCTGCCGTGTCTCTCCGGCGGTAATATATTCAGCCGACCATTTAAATTTTGCTCGAAAATGATTTATTCATCATTGTTCTTAAATTATATGAGATAGCAACATGAAACTTTCACTAAAATAATCTTAAAAGGTTGTTTTATAACCTTACCTTATAATATGAGCGCCCGGTATCTCGGCAATGGAAGCAGGTGGTTTAGAATTTGAGCAGAGTATGGTACGCATTGAAGCATTCTCCTATACACAACGCTGTCTCACATTCACCACACCAATACTGCGTATCTCTCATTTGGCTCTTTTTTCCGTAAACAAAACATCTTCTGTGCGGTCTTTGTCTTCTTCTCAAAGGGGGAATACGAGGAAATGTCTTTCCGTGAGTTGTATAGCTTGCCAGATCAGCTGCAGTAAATTCAACCTTTATGTTATCATAACAAGTGGTTGGTGCTATGCGTTTTACATTCCATCCATTTTGGCTGCAGCAGATGTCAGAGGGGTGACCACAGAATTCATGGAGTTATTCTAAGAACTGGCTGGTATGTAGTGCACGAAAGCAGAGCTTAGCTGGTTCAAAAAAAAATATTTATGGTCATCCCTCGAAACGACCACCAAGGTCAGTAGGATAAAATGGAGTCGACTGGAGCGATAATACATGAATGAATGAGTTCTTTCCCCCCCCCACACACACACACACACACCCATCATCACAGGGGGTGACCACAGTGTTCGTGACGTTATTCTAAGAACTGGCTGCTATGTACTGTGTGAAATCAATGGATCTTGCAAAAATAAACTTCTGGACATCCCTCTTCTAAGAATTCTAATTGAGTGTGTTAGTGTGGCCAGCTCAGGGCAATATGATATTATAAACACAGCACATATCACGTCTCTGCTGTTTATAACTTCATAGGAAAGAAAACACGCCATTCATAACAGTTTGAATGAGGAAACCTCTTCCAAGAGCAACAGGATTTTGCTGCAAGACAGGCATATGTAACGATGACTTAAGGCAGCTAAAGTCATGTTTCATTATATACTGTTCTTCTGAAAACAGGCCAGCGAAAAATCTAACAATCTACAGCAAAACCATCAATTATTATGGGCGTTATAACATAGGTGTGCAGCTGGACGATACATAGACGTCAAACTCCCGCAGACGATTTAAATACCTTGACAAAACATACACGTCAAACCACGCTGAACGGTTAATTGCCATCGTAATATTCCTCTTGAGGTCAAGCAGGGTATGCAGATTGTTTTTATAGACAATTCCTTTGAGACACCCCAAAAAGGAAAAAATTTGCGGGTGACAAATCGGGTGATAACGGGGGCCACAATCCTTTTGAAATGAGATGGTCACTGAAAAACTCGCGCAAGAACTGCATCATGGTTTGATAAGATGTGTGACATGGCTTGCTGCAACCAGCACTCCGTTCATCAAATTCAAGAAGTGCAATAAACTGTGTAATGATGTCTTGGTACGCTGGACTGTTCACTGTTGCTTCAAAGAAAATTTGGCCCACTATTCGAAGATGTGATACAACACACCACACTCCAATTTTCTGACAGTGCAAGGGCTTTTCATGTAACATATGGATTTTCAGATGACCGAATCCTATTGTTTTGAGTGTTCACGTAGCCGCTAAGGTGAAACCATGCTTTGTCAGTGAAGAAAACCCGGCAAAATAATGTTTCACAATGAAAACTCATTGTTCTTGGGAAGGACAACTCTATCACGCAATAAACAAAGCTGTACTGCAGACGTCGCATGACCTATACATGACAGATGGCGTTTTTTACTTGTTGTTAGTACTCCTACAGTACCATCTAGCGGTAGGATATAATTATATTAACTGCAATACTAACAACTTTCAGTTTGATGTGCGCAACTTTTTGATCTCTGTGTATTAGTTCTGAGAACATAAACTAGTCCTCTTACAGCTATATTCATAAAAGGAATGATAATTATACAATTCAGTAATTTAACCAACATGTACAATTCATCAACTACATACTAATTATTATTATTAATTATTAAGCTCATTTCTTAAAAATATATATACCAATACCAACTGAAAGTCTTTTATACAATATACCATATAAACAGCATTATGAAGAGTTTAGTTCATCTTGTATTTAAAATACTCATCCAATATATAAAACGAATGGGAATACAAGAAATTTTTCAAGGCAGTCACAAAATTTCTATCACATTTGTTATATATTCCATTCTGAGGTCCTGTACAGATCATGGTCTTCTAGTCAACACCAACCCACTATGTAGGAGTAGTCTCAATCGTGTGTAGCAATTTTTCTATTCGAAATTAAGTACTAAAGGACTAGAATGGCATAAGCCCAGAAGAGAAAATATGGATTTCTATTTTTCAATTTACAGCCATTCATACTGTTGTACCATATGTAATGGTTACACAATCTGAGTACTGGCAAATGTATTAGTTCTTAGACAAACAGAGAGACAAAACCACATCTCTTGCTAACTGTATTATCATATCTTGATTGATGAACATTGTGTTGTAGATGTGTGAGTTTCAACACATGGTGTGGAGGACAGAAAGTATTTATTACCATACATAATGATACAGTTTGAAGCAAATATAGGGTACAGTTCTCTCCAAAGTTTGCTACTCTAATTTTCCTCACATTACAAAGAATAGACAACAGATATGAGAGAAACCAAAAACAATTGTAAAGAAATGTGAATATAAAAAGTTGAGTACATAACAAGTGATTTCAAAACTTCATGTATGGATAAATGGATTCATCCTTAATAATGCAGTATACAGATTCTTACAACATAAAGGACCCACAAACATACATATCCAGGTGAAGGAAGTCAGCATTCTTATACAGATGATAGTTTATGGATAAACAAAGCATGAGACTGATCATACTTTGGTTCGATATATGATTACCTGTTAGGATTTCCCTCTATTGGCAACTTATCCACTTCATCAATTCCTCTCGCTGTCTCATAATTGGGGTCATGATGCAGTCGCCAACCTTCCAGAGCTGCTGCCCGCCACTCTTGCCCGGTATGCATACATAACATCTGAGCTTCCTCTAACTGTCCACAGCGAATCTGTACAAATACTTCCTTTACCAGACGAGACTCATCCTCCTACAGCAAACACAGATGTATAACAGTCATATCAGGCTTTGTAAATAATAAGAATAGTAGCTTGTTGTGCCCTGATGGGGGCAGTGACTGTACTCACCCCCTATCGGACGTCCGTGGATATCACTTAACCTATGCTGTGGAAAACATGCTTCACTAGGAGGGTCACAAAAACTTGAGTTCTCCAAACAACAACAAAAATGGAATATATAATAAAATTAANACTTATACACCTCTACCGTCTAAAAACACATTAAACCACCAAAATAATGTAACCCAAAAGTTCTACTAAGCCATCAGTGACCCGACCACAGACAAGTACTCACCCGCGCTAAACATGAAGCACAGGAAGAACAATGGCGCCATCCCAAGGTCTTCCGCAGGCACACTTTGCTCTACTCGTTCGTTTCTGGCAACTGCTAGAAACAGAGTGCCTGAAACGGCCTGTTTTCTCAATTCCAAGATTCAGCTTTTTCCCAAGTTACGAAAGCTGCGCGTGCAAAATCCTGAGGTCGGCATCTTGCCGGACATGCCTTGTCGCGCTAAGCGAAACCTGACCGGGTCTTTCCACTGATGCTTGAACAGTCTTTTCTAAAAACAATTCGATCGACTGCCAAGGAATGCGAAGAGTCAGCCGCGGTTCTGTCTCCTTGCCTTCCGGCCAGCCGTCTAACATTTCAACCTAAGCACACAATCTTACAAAAATTATACTTAATGACTAATGAAATGGGCTCAACAACCTACTTTGCGGTAATACACTTCCGGTTTTGGGCACCAAAATTTATGAATGCCATGATGGCCATGATACACGTTACGGTTGCAATCCCAGCCCCACAAACATTACCAGTTGATCATTCGTAAAATGCAAACATAAATAACGAAGTATAGAGTGGCTCTCGTCAAACAGATATATTGCACTTTATAAATGGAGGCTGTGGTGTATATTTNGCCAAAGCGATTGGTCACCCCTGAGTCCATAGCTGGGACTGTGCGTGCAGCCGAACGAATCGCTGTCTGGGACGCATATGGTCGTTGGTCAGTGCCTTCCTCGTGTTCCGGGACGTTCCCTGTTTCAGGTAATCCGCTCAGGCGGGGCTCAGCGTCCGTTTCCTCGGGGTCACTCACTTCAACTTCTCTTTCTGTCGGGGTCCCATCGGACGCCAGTGTGTCTTCCCCTCGCCTACTCCGTAACCAGTACCTAGCCCCCGTTTCCCTTCCGGTGTCGGGTGACTTGTCGGTGGCTCTCTGAACCTCCTGATGTCTACTTGGTTCCCAGGTGGGGTCCTGACTTCGATCCTCGGTCCTCTCGCCTGTCAAAGTGGTTGGCGTAAAGTCGAAGCTACCATCATCCTCCACGTGATCATGGGAGGCAAGTGGAGTTATTCCCTCATCGTTCGCCTCATCCTGACCTTCGTCTCTTTCCTGAACCCTTACTGGGATATCCCTTGTCCCACTTGGCGCGGGGACAGTTTTCACGCAACATTTCTTCATTTTGTTAACATTTACCACCAGCTCCTTCTTTTGGGATACTCGCACAAGATAATTCAAATCGGACAATCTACGTACCACCTCGTATGGGCCCCTCCACCTAAGCCTAAATTTTGGACAACCACGTTTGACCTTGCTCATCTGACGAAGATAAACCATTTCACCGGGTTGGAAAATAACTAATTTGGTTCCCTTATCATATCATTCCTTCTGTCTCTCTCTGCCCATCTTATTATTTTCCCTTACAACACGGTACGCCTCCTCGAGGCGGTCAGCCAAAGTGTCAATGTGGTCCTGAATCAAACTACGGTTATCTTTCGGTTCCCCCTTTAAAAATTTTCCAGTAGTGAGGTCATCCTCCATGGGAAGGCGCATCTGACGTCCATGTAGCAAGTAAAACGGGACTGTATCAAGTAATGGAATGAGCAATGGCCCTATGGACCATCAGGGCGTAGTTCACGAACTCATCCCAGTCATTCCCATACTTATTTACATAGTGGCTCATAGTTTGGTTGAGTCCCAGATGAAATTTCTCAACCTTGCCTTGCATCTGCGGATTGAACGCAGTGGAGTTAATTCTTTTAACCTGCAGCAGCTTCACATCTCCTGGAAAAGTTCCGACATGAAGTTGGATCCTTTATCCAATGATAGAGCCTGAGGACAACCCAACCGTGAAAATATCTCCGTAACAAGAGCCCGCGCAACTGTCGGGGCGTCTTGCCGGGGTATGGGGATAGCTTCCGGATAACGGCTAAAGTGGTCTATGAAAGTAAGAAGGTACCGATTTCCCTTCTTTGTTTCTGGATAAGGGCCACATATATCTATGGAGGTCATTTCGATTGGGGAGGTCGTCTCAGGTAACTCTCCCAAGGGTGCAGTGGGGTGTCGCCCTACCTTAAACTTGGCACACTATTCGCACTGCCTCACGTACGTTTCCACATCCCGGTCCATATTGGGCCAAAAGTAATTAAGTTTAATTAAGTCTCGGGTCCGTTTCACCCCGATGCCCTGCAAACACCTTATCACGATGCATTTCGATAATGGGCTGTATCAAATTATGAGGTACAACCAACTTTCCGTTTTCCAAATTTGGTCCCGCATACAGAAGCCCATCGTCACTCATAAAGAATTTTGACCCCGTATCTGTACTAATTTCATCCATTATTTCCTTACAATACGGATCCTGTTGCTGTCCCGTGTAAACAGTCTTACGAGTGAGGGTTTCGCCTGACTCAGCACTTTGACATCTCCGGCTTGTGGCTCCTGTAGCAACGGAAGCAATATGGCGCGATAGGCAGTCCGCAATTACATGCTTCTTGCCTGCTTTGTGTTCAATTTCAAAGTCATATTCAGATAATTTGAGAACCCATCTAGTCAATCGGGCACAATGATGGTTCTTCACCGTGATCAGCCACTTAAGGGCGGCATGATCGGTAACAATTTTGAATTTTCTCCCATATAGAAAACACCTATGTATTTGTGTACCAAATACAACAGCTAGTAACTCCTTCTGAGTCGTACTGTAATTTCTTTCCGCAGCATTGAGCATACGGCTAGCAAAGCTGATAGGCCGTTCCTTCCCATTCTGCAGCTGACTCAAAATGGCAGAAATAGCATAATCAGAAGCATCTGTACTAAGAATAAATTGCTGATCAAACCGAGGGTGCGCCAACACCGATTCGGATGTCAGGGCGGCCTTGAGATCATCGAAGGCCAGTTGCTGGGAATCTGTCCAAACAAACTTCTCGTCTTTTCTCGTTAGTTGAGTTAAGGGCCGACTCATGGCTGCGTAATTTCTTATAAAAGCCCTATAATATCCGGATAGGCCTAAAAATGAGCGGACATCTTTCACCGTTCTTGGCCGTGGGAATTCTCTGATGGCTGTAACTTTACTCGGGTCTGGCGCAACGCCGTTGCTATTAACAACATGACCGAGATATACCACCTCCGGAACTGCGAAAGTGCATTTGGCGACGCTTAATTTGAAATTCGCCTCTCGCACGCGTTCAAACACCAACTTCATTCGTCTCATGTGATCTTCAATCGTTTCACTGAACAGCAACAAGTCATCCAAATATACAAGTACCTCTACGTCACGCAACCCCACCAACATGGCATCCATGACGCGTTGAAATGTCGAAGGGGCGCCTGAAAGACCAAAGGCCATTTTCTCGTACCTAAAACTACCGAATGGGGTGACGAATCTGGTCTTATCCTTATCCTCCTCCCGTATAGGAATACTCCAATACGCGTTTTCGATGTCCAATAAAGTGAAATATCTACTCCCCGCCATAAGTGAGAGGTTGCTCTTGATATCAGGTATGGGGTACACTGGTGTACTCGTCACTGAATTTAACCCTCGAAAATCGGTACAAAATCTATATTTTGGAATTCCATCCGGTGATTTCTTGGGGACTAAAATCACTGGCGCCGCCCATGGCGAAGCGCAGGGAGTAATAACCCCTTTAGCCAACATCTTATCTAGCTGGCGTCTCATCTCTTCCCTTAATGCATAGGGTATACAATATGGGTTCTTCTTAATCGGCAGGGCGTCCCCTGTCCGAATCTCGTGATAGCCCTTCGTCATAGTGGGTAGCACCCCTGTGCTGTCATTACAAAATAAATCTAAATATTCTTCAAGCACTGGTAACAAGACTTGTTTATCTTTTTCGGACAAGTGATCTAACTTCTGCTCTAGTTTCTCCCTTACTTCCCTGAGTTCCTGAGCATCTCTTGTGCTAACGGAACTAACCCGGAAGTTCGCCGTTCCCTTCCTCCCCGGGTAGCGAAAATCAACTCCTGCTTGCTCGGTTGGAATCTCCCCCAGCGGCTCGGCCTGTCCCAAGCGTATATTCTTCCCCAACTCCAAATATTGACCACGGGTATTCAACACCTTTAATACGCAGTACCTAGGCCCGTTATCCTCTCGTACGGTCATGACCCTATCGAGCCTCTCACTCTTTCCACTGGTACCAGATTTCCTGTCATTTCCGCCTAGGCTTCGCATTTCCTCCAATTCTCCTGCAGTAAAAATCCGGCTCGCTACTCTAGCCACGTACGCACCCGGCGTACCTAATCCCAAGGGCTCAATTAATGTCTCCCGGGGCAACTCCACCCCTTTACTCCTCTCTATTTTCCCTATTACCAGTCCCTCAGACAACGGGGGGATGACGATTGGCTCCTGAGCCACCACGTTCCAACAATCTATACAGGATCCTCCTGGGCTCAACCCTGGGGTAGGTACTTCAATCAGTCCACCCGAAGGCGTCAACCTTGGGCTGGCCAAGCCCGCTGGTGACACCCTCTGTGTCGTCCGGCATTGGCGGTGGACTGGCGCACACCGCTCGACCTCCTGCCCTGATAACTGATGGCGTGTCCGTCCTAGGACTAGCGTGTCGGTTCATAAATCGATACACGCCAACATCCGTCTGAGGACATCAGCCCCTAGAACACCACTATATTCCGTATCTAGGGGGGCTATCAAAAACTCGTGGGTAAACATCTTTTTCCCCACCCTAAATGTTATCAACTGCGCTCCTACTATTTTCAATTTAGCTCCCGTGATCCCTCTTGCGGCTGTCCGTGTAGCACGAATATCTGACGTATTAATTCCCGGCTTCATCACGCTCAGGCTGGCTCCTGAATCTACTAACACCTGGTGGAAACTTCCTTCTATTTCTATTTCTAGCAACAACTCTGGGCCAGTAATTCCTACGTGCGACCGACCTACCGTCGTGCACTCTATTGCTGGTTCGACGCTGGGGATCTGGACGTCGAACCCTGACCGTTTGGGTGCTGGGCAGCTCGAGAAAATTTTCGGCAGTCTCTACGCTTATGCCCAAACTCATTACAATGGCAGCACTGGATGCCTGATGAGCGAGTGTCCTCAGGTGGGCCCCAAGGCCGCGCTGGTCCCCGAAAGCTTTGCCTGCCTGCTCCGACCCTTCCTCTACATCCTTGAGTGAGCATAAGGTCGCGGGAGGGTGGGCCCCTCCGCCTAGAGCTCTGATCTCGCCACGACCTCCGACCTGACGTCATGGAGGGGGTTTCTTGTCAGCAATCCCTAGCATAATGCCCTCTTTTCCCGCAACGGAAACATTCAACGTCGCTCCTAGCGGTAAATACCTTCTTGACTCCTTCGGTTAGCTGTTTGTGTTTCTCCACGTTTTCTACTGTGACCGCTAACCTCACCGCCTGCTCCATCGTGCTGGGCATCTGAAATTGTACTTGTTGCCCCACTATGCCCCTAAGACCGTGAACATAGGCTGCCAACAATCTACGTTCCGCCTCCTCATTAATTATACGCTGGGTCCCTTCGTCGTTAACCTTCCTGATGGTTCTTTGACACATCTTCCTACAACGGTCACTGAACTCCTCCGCGCTTTCGTTCTTCCCCTGAACCGCGTCCTGTAGTCTAGTATAGTAATACTGGTCAGGGAGCTTGTCACTGAACCTCTCAATCAGTGCCTGCCTCAGAACTTCGTAGGAACATCCATCTCGACCTAGCTCTTCCCTTCCATTCAAGAACTGCAGGGCCAACCCTTGCAATTTAGCCTTAACAATGAAAGCTTTATCGTGGCTAGTCCATCCACTCACCTTGGCCAATGTCTCTATCTGCGTTAAAAACTCGTATACAGATCTCCCCTTACTTTCCCCTGTCCATTCCTTTATCCCGGCTACAAGTGAAACGTCCTTGCTCTGCCCTCTGTGGGCCTCCCCAATTCTGAGGGTTTCCAATTGAACCCATAGTTCCTCCATCTGTGCTTGGAGAACCTCCATTTCCCCCACACGAGCCATGCTTCACGCCAAAAGGCCTCCGTGTATCTACTGTAAGCTAAACTATGTTCGTAGGTCTCCCACAATTTCCTTTCAAAAGCAATTCTCACTCAAGTTCGACCACTCACTGCTTAAATTTATAAACATATGCATCTTCCCTTAAAAATAATTTTAATACAAATTTAAAAATAAAATGGGTCACAGCGCCACGGCAAACATATTTGATCCCTACAAATCCGTATGTCTAGTTACGGCAACACATAAATCAAAACACTGTCACTTAAACTTGTGGGTGGTTAAAAGTTATCCACGTCTCCTAAAATCTCTTAACCATCTCCGGTGCGTAAGCCCGGTAATTCGAGCAGAATAACAACATCGCGCCGCCTGCCACCAATTTGTTGTGCCCTGATAGGGGGCAGTGACTGAACTCACCCCCTATTGGACGTCCGTGGATATCACTTAACCTATGCTGTGGAAAACATGCTTCACTAGGAGGGTCACAAAAACTCGAGTTCTCCAAACAACAACAAAAATGGAATATATAATCAAATTAAAACACTTATACACCTCTAAATTCAAACAAACACATTAACCCACCAAAATAATTGAAACCAGAAGTTCTAATAAGTCATCGGCGACCCGACCACGGGCAAGTACTCACTCGCGCTAAACATGATGCACATGAAGAACACTGGCGCCATCCCAAGGTTTTCCACAGGCACACTTTGCTCTACTCGTTCGTTTCTGGCAACTGCTAGAAACAGAGTGCCTGAAACGGCCTGTTTTCTCAATTCCAAGATTCAGCTTTTTCCCAAGTTACGAAAGCTGCGCGTGCGAAATCCCTGAGGTCGGCATCTTGCCAGACATGCCTTGTTGCGCTAAGCGAAACCTGACCGGGTCTTTCCACTGATGCTTGAACAGTCTTTTCTAAAAACAATTCGATCGACTGCCAAGGAATGCGAAGAGTCAGCCGCGGTTCTGTCTCCTTGCCTTCCGGCCAGCCGTCTAACATTTCAACCTAAGCACACAATCTTACAAAAATTATACTTAATAACTAATGAAATGGGCTCAACAAGCTTACATTACACAACTCAACTTCATGAATACATATATCCAGCTTATGACATGGAGTCATCTGTGGTCCAAGCGACCTCAGGGGACTGTACCTGTAGATCCAACATTCTTACTTGTATCTGTTGTACGAATGTCACTTTTGAGAACTCTGTATCCTTTCCATAACCCCCTCCCCCCACAAAAACTAACAGTTTTTGTTGTGTTGACGGTGACATGATTCCTATATATATATATAGGAATTATGTCAACACAACAAATACTCAGTTTTATTTTCAATCTTATACTGATCAGCTGAATGGAAAGCCTAGGACAACAGTTCTCCACTATCCATCCATTTATTCCAAAATTGAGCATACAGTGATTGCCACAGTGTTATTAAAATATGGAGGTGCATCACCTAGCTAGGAGATCATATCAGGATGTCCTTCAAACTGTAGAAAATATACATTGCTGTTAACTGATCAAGCATTCCTTGTTTTCTAAACAACACCCTTCATCTCCTACTCCACATCTCTTAACCAGCCCCACATCAGTACCTTTAGACATTCTTAACACCCAATTATTAGCCCCCCCAGGTAGCAGGGTCTGAGGCACAGTTTTCCAATGCAATATCATATACAGTGACCATTACCTATCAACTCCTCCAGCACTGCAGTCACTTGATTCTTATATATCTACACCATTGACTGTGTAACTGGATGACATACTGAAATACTCTGACATTACAATCAAATTACCAAGAGACATTCTTTGTTATATAGAAACCCTGCCTTTAGTTTTGTTTAGTTTCTTGGGGTGGGGTCAGTGCACTTGGTACGTCGGCCAATAACTGGCCTATTGTACCAGCCCCATAAGACAGATGATGAATGTGGAGTAGTCAATGGAATGACGTGGCAGGGGGAACCAAAGTACTCGGAGAAAACCTGCCCCAGTGCCACTTTGTTCATCACAAATCCCACATGACCTGACCTAGGCTCGAACCTGGGCAACTGCAGTGGGCAGCCAACAACTAACTGCCTGAGCTATAGTATAGCCCACCAGAAACCCTGTTCCTCAACATCACTGTATACGCCAGCTGTGCTGTACTGCAGTTTCTGCCAATCAAGTTTACAGTTGTTGCATGAAACTGACATCCATTCTTTGAATTTAAAGAGACAATATTCACATAACATTGGCATAATTTCCTTTTTCTGTTGTTTCCACCATTAGAAATTTGCTTCAGGAGACACTGTATTTTCTTGCTGCTTCAGAGATGTTTGGTTTGTTTCGAATGAATATCACCACAATCTTGAAGTACAAATCATAACTGTGAAGCCTGATATTTTTTGACACATTATTCTCTTTTGCAGCAGTGCCTCTTTTCTTGACAAGTTCTGCCATTTTTATGATGAGGAACAGTTGCATTAACAAAGAATCTTGTAATATAAACTAGCAAATTATCTCCTGTTTCCAAATTAGGTGATATTTGGGCAATCTTATGACTTTCAACCTTGACACATTCATCTGCCTTTCTTGATTCTTCACTTACGACTCTCATGGAATAGCACAAGTTCTTAAATAAGACAATAAAATCTTAAAAAGGACCACAAACATCTAATACGTATATATATACAGTCATAAATTTGCATTCCAAAAAATATATATAAACGGTAAAGCTATCCCTGTAACAAGACCCGTTTGCCCCAAGCATCATAAAACTACAATCATGAATTTGAGTACTCAGGTGACAACCTCAGCATCTGCGAGCTGAATTTCTAGAAAATGTGGGAGCCTCAACGTCTCACAACACTATGGGCCTCCACAGGCTGTTACAGAGATAGCTTTACCTTTACCTTTATACATGATGATGACATCACAATTGCACAACACAGACGAAATACGGCACTTCTAAAGACAGTGTACAGCAATGGAAGAGTGCAAAAGCATAATTATTAATTTTACCTGGATTTACAGGAGAGATCAAAAACCCATGTAGAATGGGTGAAGGCACATAGCCAAAGATGGCACAGAAGTAAAGTACTATGGGTTGGGAGTAAAAGGAAGATCGAGGAGGGTATTTTGAGGCCAGTGTGTGTAGCAAATTGCATAACATATAATCAGAAGAGGAAGAACTGAAGAAGTAAAGACATTATTCTTCCTCAATATCTACCACTGGGAATGGGATTTGTCTTCATATCTGAGGCCATATTTGAGTTGAGCTAACACAGTAATTTTTGCAACAGGATAAACAAAAATAAATATTCTGTAAAACTGACACGCCCATACATTCGACAATCCAACATAAGGCATTAATAATTGTAAAGCAGAGTACAAACAAACCATATCAATGTCATGAAGAGGCTTGCCTTCTCTCAATGGTGCATCTGGATCAAGCGTGGATACTATGGGCCGGCTACTCCCATAAGGTATATTTGTTGACTGATTCTGAAAGAAAATAAGAAAACATTAATAACAGCAATTATGTTGACAACGTTTGTAGGAGATTAGCAAGTAAATGTAAACTTCTAACATATTTCAATGACTGTGCCTATTGCCATGTCTGCCTCATAATGAGAGCTTTCAGTAGGAGAGGAATGGTACTGACAAACCCCATGTCTTAAGATCAATATTCAGTAACGATGCATTTTTCGGTCTATTTTTTGTGCCAAAATAAAGCAAAGAAGGTAATATTGTTTTCCATTTCTGACATGCTGTAACAGTGATATGAAACAATGTCACCAAACAAAGTAATTCTTTTCTTTCTGAGATGTTCATACCGAAAAATGAGTTGTACTGCATGGCCAAAAAATTAAGTGTGTGGAACTGGGTTTCTCTTTAAAGGTGCCTCATGCACATATGAATAAAAATGTTTGTCTTATTCAGTTTCCTGCTAATAAAGTAGGTTCAGCCAGACCTGTCACAATCTGATCTAACTGATGATTAAAGACTCATTCCCTACTAAAGAAAATTCATATTTATGAAGAGTGATAACACAATCATTTAAAATAACTTATTTTCAACATACATGCTTGTATTAGGAACATGGTTCTCTCTTGTACTATTCAGCATGACAATTCCTGAGGCATGCAGCAATAGTGCCGAAGGAAAGTGAGGCATGGCTGCACAATATGCAAAATGTTGAGAATAATACCTGTAACTGATGAAGTGTATTTTCCCACGCAATGGTTTTGTCTGTGAAATGTTTAAGGCGTGCTTCTTCTCGTGACTGATCAGAAGCATTCTGCTCCAACCAATCAATTACTAGCTGACACTGCAATAAAAGATCTCATTATAAGTCAGTCTCGCAAGTGTACAAACACCTTGGGGGGGGGGATGCACTTATACAGAAATTAATCAGTTACCTATATTATGATAATCATTTCTGGTAGTTTCAGTCTTAATGCCAGATTCTTAAAAATAGGATGCACATTCCATCTTTTAGGATACTTGAACAAATTTTGAACTTTATAACTCTTCTAAATATTTGGAACATCAATAACAAAATCACACTCAATACAAAATTCAGGGCACAGTAACCTCAGAAGCATGCTTCCCTTTCCTAACACAGTCCTTCCTCTGAAGCAAACAGCTCAGTCAGCTAGTCTAGAAATTTCATCTTGTTTAATCTGAAGGTTCAATACTGTGTTCACAAGAGTCTGGTACGCTACACAATCCTGAGCCAGCTGAATTCAATCTACTTCCTAGTTTCTAAGATCCATTTTAATACTATCCTCCTATATATTACTGAAGATTAATTTGTAGCATCAGAAGAAACCACGGCCCTTTCTGTTTCCCATCAACTTATGAAATCTTACAACCAACTTGATATCGAAGACAGTGTATTTTTGGCACCAAGCTTTGTGACAAGTTTGTATCATATGAAGTTGTATTTGCAGCATATTAAAAAGGAATAGAACAAATGAATTTCTGCTTTAAGAAAACCTGAGATATAACACAACACAATATCTCCTTAACACTTTGCAGACTGGCAAGTAACCCTGGGGACCAGCATTTTTAAATCTACTACCCTAACTTGTGCACTGTTCACTTTAAAAATTAATATAAAATCTCCTAATTAATTTTATGAACTAAAACTTTTGGAGAACACTTACCAATGCTTCTAGAAGTGCTTGAGAGTGTGATATTTCTGGAAACATTCCCCTTTGTCAAGTGGCATTACACAGAACTTGCAATATAGACAATCATACTCCTTTTTTTGTGAACTGTGCAAACACAGCACTGCCTAGAAGGATACTTCCCCTTGGAATGTTCACTCTTCACAATTTTCACTAGGGTATGTTTCCGCATATCACCTGAGAGTCGCCCAGGGGTGTCCACATGAGGCCTGCGTGGGGTGGGAGTTATGGGCCCGGTTGCACCAAGTCTGCGTCTGACTCTGGTTCTGCCGTCACCATCTGGTCTGCAGCCCAGGCCTTTGCCACATTCATCAGAAATGCTTTGTATTTCAATTTCGAATCAGGGTTTAGATTTTTGTGAACCAAAAATGAATTGAAAATGGCACAATTTATAAGCCACAAGGCAACTTTCTTTGTTCACTTTATTATTTTCCTATGAAGAGAATCATAGGCCAAGTACTGATCGGCTCTATCAACTCCCTTCATGAACATATTATACTCAGAAATACAAATAAGCTTCTTTACTTGTCCATGTCTCCTTTGAATATCAACCATGCTTGAATTGTAAATTGTGGAAATCACATTCACAACACAAGTATCCCTATCTCAAAAAACAATTCTGCTACTTCAGACACTTGCGTTGGGTGCGATGGAATTTGTTTCACCCCCGGATTTCCAGTAAACTGTCCCAAAGTAGGCGTTTTGTCTACTTTTCCCCGTGTGGCTGTCCCCGCAATTTTATTACCTGCACTTTCGTTGGAGCTACTTTCACTTTTACTGTCTGTGGCCACAATTGTTTGTTGTCCCCTTGTCACTGCCACTGTCTAAATCACTATCACTACACCGGCGGAGAACAAGTCAGATATTTCTTGTTCTCTGGGAGATCGTTTGGTTTTCAACCGCTTCTGTCCTTGACTCATTGCACTACTAACTTTCTTCCTGGTACATAAGAGCTTGAAGGGTCAAAGATCATTTTCCTTTGAAGGGTGAACCCAAACAGCAAGATCAAGTTACTGCCTACTAAGCAAACATTCCGGAATAATATTACGCAGTAGTCATTTCATTTGGGTGGCGCCAGTGCAAGGTATAGTGTGTTTCAACATAACGTGTCCCAAAATCATAATAATATGCCACTGGTCCGTCACATTTAAAAGCGCTGGGCATAAAAATATGCCACCGGTCCACAAAGTGTTAAGGTGACTACAGACTTACAAATTCAACTGGACTTTTGCTTGGTCTGTTTAAAATAATCCAGAAAAATAAAACCAGACCTCTCAGATCATCTCAAGACGTTAACAGTTGGTCCTTCAGTATACACCTACAACAGAACCTAGCAACTGGAGGAATTGGGCATGCATTTCAATTGACTAGAGGAATGGAGTTTGAATCTCAATATTCCTTAATAAGGAACAAACTTACCTCCCTTGTCATATTATCTTCCTTATATAACCGCTGCACTATTTCCTTTTCACTCTGTTGTCTCAGTGGTATATCCATTGCCTCTTCATTCAGCTGCTCTTGTGCTGATAATAACTGACTGTTAATACGGTCCTGGTAGAGGCAGTACACTAAGCGCCAAGTATTTCGTTCATTTTCCAGCCATTCCTCACGCTGCCAACACAGTTCATTAACATACTGGATACTAATGAGTCATCATCTCTCCAAACACTAATTAAGTGACTAATTTGCATCTTATTAATTACTAATTGAAACAAGCCAAGCTCTTCTCGAAAACCTCCAAGTTCTTCAGCTAGCCAAAAAATTCACAATCTCCTATGGTTCTTGAAGGTTCATTACCACGAACGCAACAGCCGGCCACTGCACCCATACTGGGACAGATGAGTCACGTCTGCATCCTCATGACTTATTCTTTTAAGATACATTTTAATATCATATTATCCCATCGAAGCCTAGATCCTTTAAGTGGGCTTCAAATTTACCAGTAAAAATTTTTTATGCATTACTGATCTCATGCATCTTACATGTTACTGCCTTCTCATCCACCTTCACTATTCACCCCTACAATATTTAGTGAAGAGCATACATGTGTAAAGGACTTGTTAGCTACATTTATATTATCATTTTGCTGTGAAGTTTAGTACAGAAGTTGAAGGGTGTGCTTCTTTAAAAAATAACAAAAGGATAATTGAAAATATTCACTAATACCAGAGTCCAGGACAGAACCATAGCATAATGGTAAGTGGCAATCTTTTGAAAATGTGGCAAAGTTTACTATTAATGGTTTTTTAAAGGCTGTCAGTGTCCTGCTCACCAAACATAAGAGTATCCATTTGTTTAAGCAGTTCTCATACAATCATTAAAGCATGCTCCTATGATTTAACAATCTCTATAAAAATGCTTCACTTAGTGATACATTCTTCTTCAAGCATTGCTAAATGTAAGCTTCCCAAAGAGTTGCAGAAAGGACACATATGAACACCATCTACTCTATATAATTTGTATGTATGCCTGTATTACATGCTCTGAGATCTACACGTCCAAACAAATACTTTCTTCTCAATGTTTCCAGTATACTGTCACATGTCACAATAAATGAAGATGGGGTTGAGATTGGTAATTGGATTTATTCATCACTAGCTACCAGATTTTTTCTGAGAAGTAGTGGGTCTGGAACGGGGTGCACTCAGCCTCATGATGATAATTGAGGAGCTATTTTAAGGAAATAGCAGCTGCAGTCTACAAAACCGAAATCAACGGCCATGGGGATTCATTGCGCTGACCACATGACACCCTCTATCTGCAAAAGTCGGCACTAAACTTCACTGACAAGCAGTGGTTGCTCGTCTGGTATAGTTCGCTTGCGGACTAATTTCATAGAGTTTTTTTTACACGTCGTAACTACAATTAATTATAACACTGTTCCTAATTTTCACACTACAAAGCACTCCACACTAACCTCCTCAGTGTATCTCCACTAGTCTTTACAGATTTATAACACAGGACCTATAAAGTCTCCTTAAATCACACACCCTCAATGCCACGGTACTATAGCACACATAGTCTTTTTTTTTAATGCTAGTGGGGTGGGACTAAGTTCCTTGTACTGCGGCCACTTCTGGCTTATTGTACCAGCCCCCAGACGATAGGTGAGGTTGATTGTGGAGCAATTGGTGGAATGAATATTGGCATGGGAAACCGAAGTACTCGGAGAAAACCTGCCACAGCGCCACTCTGTCCACCACAAATCCCACTTGACCAGACCCAGGATCGAACCAGGGCCGCAGTGGTGGGAAGCCAGCAACTAACCACTTGGGCTATGGCACGGCCTCTAGCACACATAAAGTCTTTAAATCACATATTAAAAATATTCACAGGTTGACTTCTCATACTTTTCTCTACTCCTCAAACTTACTATTTGCTTGCTTGTTCACATACTACTGCCATTAATACTACTCATAACTGCCCTGAACTCTCCTGGACTCCTACATATATATATAGCCACTGAATGGACATGCAACACAGGAAACATATCATGTGATTGCCATTCAGCCAGTCTATTGGTGGGTCGGTCCAATCTACAGAAAACACTGCTTCCTCTATTGTTGCATGTTGGACTGTGTTTACAGAGCCTTTGCCTGACAATGCACTGATCAAATCCATTACAATACTTAACATTTTCACTACTATGCTTATAAAATTAGACAGAGAAAAATGAAGTATGGTATAATATCTTTTTCTTCTCCCATCTGACATAGAAACCATCATGAAAATCATGAAGATGCTTTTAGAGTGAATAATGGAAAGCAGCAAACCAATTAGGCATGACTGAATAAAGAAGACCATCACCACTTCTAGAATCTGACCTCAGAGGTTATGAAAAATGGTCTTTATATATTTTGGTCATCTGGGTTACATGACACCATATAATAGAGTAGGTGGTTACCAACAATTCAGAGGAACATACTTCTTCTGTCTTCAAGGTGTAAGCTGCCAGCTACTATTGAAATCCACTGCACTACAAATACAGATTATCAACACAGAAACATACAAAAATGGTAATATATCTGCCCATGGAAATGTATTTCAAAAGAAGGATCTATATACATTTCAGTTGTATAATAGAATCTATATAAATTTCAATGGTATAATACATGCAATAAAGTTATTCAGCACAATAAATATAAAACTTCAAGCATATCCATTATCCAGTAAGCACCATATATTAAATGATGACCTCCTAGTTTTTTCTTCACCAGTCACGGTAGCCAAGCAGCATAAGGCATGCACTGTCGACGCTCGCTCTGAAGCCGGGACTGTGGGTTCAAATCCCACTCAGGGCATGGATGTTTAGTGTCTGTGTGTATATGTGCATTTTTCTGTGTTTTGTGTACAGGTAGAGGCCTTGCAATGAGCTGATCACCACCCAAGGAGTCCTACTGAATGTCTAAGATCTAGTAAAATGAAGTGAAACAAAGAGTTTCATGAAGGTAGGCCAAGGCCCAAATTGGGGCTGAAGTGCCAAAGAAAAAAAAAAAGTATTTTCTTCAAACACAAGAGCATGAGTACTGAGAGTGTTCCTGACCTCAAGCTTCCAGTGTGAGAGGTGTTTCTCTTCCATTTTTCAGTACAATAAATAAAAAAAGTTAATTATTTATTCTAATTACTTAAGATTTGAAAACGTGGCACAGTTCAGATATTTGGGAACAACGATAACAAATCAAAATCTGATTGAGGAGGAAATTAAGAGGAGACTGAACTCGGGTAATGCTTGCTACCATTCAGTCCAGAACCTTTTGTCTTCTCATCTGTTGTCCAAAAACATAAAAATTAGAATATACAAACTATCATTTTGCCTGTGTTTCTGTATGGATGTGAAAATGGTCTCTGACATTAAGGGAGGAATATAGACTGAGGGTGTTGAGGAGAATATTTGGACCGAAGAGAGATGAAGTGACAGGAGGTTGGAGAAAACTGCATAATGAGGAGCTTCATAACTTGTACTCTTCTCCAAGTATAATTAGAATGATCAAGTCAAGGAGGATGAGATGGACTGGGCATGTAGCATGAATAGATGAGAAAAGGGATGCACATAGGATATTGGTGGAAAAGTCAGAAGGAAAAAGACCACTGGGAAGACCACGGTGTAGGTGGGTGGAGAATATTAAAATGGATCTTAAGAGAGATAGGATGGGATGGATTGGATTGATCTGGCTCAGTATAGGGACCAGTGGAGGGCTCTTGTGAACATGGTAAAGAACCTTTGGGTTCCATAAAATGCTGGTAAATTCTTGAGTAGTTGCAGATTTGGCTTCTCCTCGAGAAGGGCTCAGCTCCATAAGTAAGTAATTACTTAAGAAAATTAATAATTTTGTTGTTTGCAACTTTGTTTCCATTCATAGGTACGATGTATAGTTACAATCGTTCAATTGTTCAAGAGACAATATTTCACTTCTGAATAGTTGGGGAAAATGTACATACATTAAACACAAAGTAACAATACTTATCACAGGACTTACATGTGATAATGGTACAACCTTCTGGGAAATCTTCTTCTCCATGTCTCTCAGCAAATCCAGTCTGTCGGAACATGTTTGGATGAAATCAACTACTATATCAAACACCTGCTGCTCAGTTCCATGGGATTGCAGTGACTCCAGAAATTCAACATACAGTTTGTCTACAGCTTCATAATGAAACATCAAATAATTTAAAATCAAAATCAGAAACATAGCACAAAAAGAACAAAACACATTATTAAATACATCACTCTTGAAATCCTTTTGCCCAAATGCCTAAACGATTATAATTTGTCAACAATAAATAATCACTCTTTACATCGTTAGCCTATAATTAAAATATAACACACACTATCAAAAAAGAAAAATAATCAAATTAGATAAAATATGTAAATCAAAATGCAAGCCAACCTTATGAGTTTATCGAGAGAATTTTAAGAGTATTACAGTAAATCAAGAGTCCTACATATGACCACGTCAATCACCGATCACATTAAGATACTATAAGCAACCATTTGTTATCTATTTCAATTGCTGAATAGAGGTTTTGCTATGCTTACTATTGTCCCTCTAAAACAGGCATGTCCAACTTCAAACAGGTTGTAATCGACTTTTTAGTGTCAAAACTGCCAGTGATCTACCACCCCCTCCTATTGTCATACCTCACTTTAAGCAAAAATATTGGTACAAATAACACAACACACAATGTTTGTTCTAAAAGCTGTGCCTCTGATGTCTGTAGATTCATCCAGTTGGAGGGAGAAAGCAACACAATTGGAAACATCTTTCAACAACTGTTCAATTATGTTTCCACACATCATTTCTATTCGCCACACAATGGTGTTTCTTGATAACTGAAGTTCTTGAATAGTAGCTATGATCTCTCTTATTTTTAAACCCTTTAAAAAGATTATCAGCTATTTCAAGAAAACACTCTTTTACATATTCCCCTTCAGTGAAAGGTTTGCATTTTTAACAATCAGATTGCTGACCTTGAAAGATGATTTGGTTGCATTTTAGAAAATGACCTTGATTTTGGCATTAACTGTTGTTGAGCAGCTAATTTCGATTTAAGTTCTTTGAGCTTAAGTTTATGAACTTCACTTTTGGGTGGAAAATCATCATCATACTTATTGCTATGGAGAGCATTATAATGGCATTCCAGATTACCCTTTTTTGGTAAGGATACTGAGGCGTTGCACTTTCCACTATATTGAGGTAACTGTTTTATCTGACTCACGCACACAGACGCCTTCGAAATTGATAAAATAACATGGGCAGCGCACTTACTGTCCCTTTGATTACAATGAGCTCATTCCCATACTCTGTATTTGTTTAATGCACAGCAAAGCGACAAATCTCCACTAACAGCTAATATAATAATACATCTCACTTTTTAGTTCAACTTACGGGGACTCACAGTTGACTGGAGGGAGGGAACAAAGAGAATCACATGTTCTGTCAAACACTCTTGCATCAGAACACACGCAGCTGATGACAAGTGATGAAATAAGAGGTCACGTGATAAGGATAACACAAGTGTAAAGCAATTTTCACGTAAACTACATAAGAACAGAAAAGTAGGAATGACTAATACATATTGTCCCTTCAAAATCTGAATATAACCATATTATATTACAAGTGAATTTACATGCTTTTCACATATAATTTCCTTATAGGCCTATGAGATTGACCAAAAAACATGCCGCGATCAACGCACTGCACATGCCTGCTATAAAAGAAACTCATCCAATATATAGAATGGACGATCTAGTAAAAATACTTTTAGTCTTTACGTCCATCTGATTTTCTTAATTCCAAAGGCAGTCTATTATACAATTTAATACCCATATTGATAACATTCTTCTTAAAAGTTGATATGTTACAATTTGGCACATGAAAATCATCTTTCCTTCTATTATTATATCCATATAACTCTGAATTTCTCGTAGAGTATAAATTATATTTCTGAAAATTGCACAACACCTCCCTATACAGAGAACTGTCTGGAAGTGGTGGAAAGGGGGAGGCAAATCCTAAGCTAGTAGTATAATGCACAAGATATTGACTATTACTACAATGTTAAAATCTGCCATGAGTTTGCTGATTGTCTCACAAAGTACTTGTGTTTGAGTGATCACTCAACTGAGACTTATGTAAGAAAGAATAATCCGAGGTGCAAATTTATCCATGGCCCAGGTGCTTCTTAACACTTTGCGGCCCAGCAATTTAAATATTTAAATCACCCTGGGGACCGGCATTTTTTAACCCACTACCCTAACTTGTGCACTGCTCATTTTAAAAATTAATATAAAATCTCCTAATTAATTTTATGAACTAAAATTTTTGGAGAACACTTACCAATGCTTCTAGAAGTGCTTGAGAGTGTGACATTTCTGGAAACATTCCCCTTTGTCAAGTGGCATTACACAGAACTTGCAATGTAGACAGTCATATTCCTTTTTTTTTGTGAACTGTGCAAACACAGCACTGCCTAGAAGGATACTTCCCCTTGGAATGTTCACTCTTCGCAATTTTCACTAGGGTATGTTTCCGCATATCACCTGAGAGTTTCCCAGGGGTGTCTACATGAGACCTGCGTGGGGTGGGAGTTATGGGCCTGGTCGCACTAAGTCTGTCTGACTCTGGTTCTGCCACCACCATCTGGTCTGTAGCCCAGGCCTTTGCCACATTCATCAGAAATGCTTTGTATTTCAATTTCGAATCAGGGTTTAGATTTTTGTAAACCAAAAATGAATTGAAAATGGCACAATTTATAAGCCACATGGCAACTTTCTTTGTCCACTTTATTATTTTCCTAGGAAGAGAATAATAGGCCAAGTACTGATCAGCTCTATCAACTCCCTTCATGAACATATTATACTCAGAAATACAAACAGGCTTCTTTACTTGTCCATGTCTCCTTTGAATATCAACCATGCTCAAATTGTAAATTGTGGAAATCATATTCACAACACGAGTATCCCTATCTCAAAAAACAGTTCTGCTACTTCAGACACTTGCGTTGGGTGCGATGGAATTTGTTTCACCCCTGGATTTCCAGTAAACTGTCCCAAAGTAGGCGTTTTGTCTACTTTTGCCCATGAGGCTGTCCCCGCAATTTTATTACCTGAACTTTCATCGGAGCTACTTTCACTTTTATTGTCTGTGGCCACAATTGTTTGTTGGCCCTGTAAGTGCCACTGTCAAATCATTATCACTACATCTCAGACGGAACATCAGAGAGCTCATGTCAGATACCTCGTCAGAGAACAAGTCAGATATTGTTTGGTTTTCAACCGCTTCTGTCCTTGACTCATTGCACAACTAACTTCCTGCCTGGTACCTAAGAGCTTGAAGGGTCAAAGATCATTTTCCTTTGGAGGGAGTATCCAAACAGCGAGATCAAGTTACTGCCTACTAAGCCAACATTCCGGAATAATATTATGCAGTAGTCATTTCATTTGGGTGGTGCCAGAGAAGGTATAGTGTGTTACAATCTAACGTGTCCTAAAGTCATAAAAATATGCCACCGGTCTGCCATGTTTAAAAGCGCTTGGCATAAAAATATGCCACTGGTCTGCCATGTTTAAAAGCGCTTGGCATAAAAATATGCCACTAGTCCGCAAAGTGTTAACTTGAAGCATTTTTCCCAGTGCTGTCTGTATTCACATCAAATCTCTCAACCTGTTATTAAATTCAGTTCCATACAGACTATTGAAAAGTTAGTTTCTTAATGTAAAATCTGATGATTTCAACAACAGCTAAAGTTAATAAAAACTTCTTCGGCTATCAGCCATGTCAGTTAGTTAAACATGACCAACACTTCAGGGACCAACACTGTCACCTTCATCAGAATCTGTCGCTGCTCCTTAAACTCTTCACAAACCCATCACTGATTTCTAACAAACCCTAGCCGAGAAATATTCCAAATCTGAGTCTGTTATAGTAGTCACAGAATATCCTCTATCAATGTAAATTAACATGTTTAAACATACAGTGAAGGGTGTATTTGTACTACTGAGATAAGTAGAACTATGTCAACCATATTACAATTCATAAAAAAATGTGACAAAACATAAGTTTTAAACAAAATTTTCAAATTTTGCATTAATCTGAGCAGGTAAATTTCTGAAGAAAGCAGTCTTTTGGGATTTGGCACCGTGTATATGTGGTGTTAACCGACATTTCGGAGGAACGTCGGTTAACACCACATATACACGGTGCCAAATCCCAAAAGACTGCTTTCTTCATAGTCACTGCCGTGAAAGCCTCAAATCTTACAGGTAAATTTCTCCTTATGTTTAATTAAAATGCTATGAAGACATTACAACGCAGTAGAGTCACAGAAGGCTTCATGAACTTTTAAGATCAGTAAGATGGATATGGGTGGTAAGCTTCACAGTTCAGATATTCAAGACATACACAGTCACATGCACGAGACTTTGCACATATGGCCATGCATAATGATGTGGAGTACACAATTTCTTGGTCCTTCAAGAAAGACTCCGTATACCTAAACCTAATTTCAATTGGAAAGGATGGTAACATATGAAATGGACATACTGTAAACAACCTAAAATATATCTTGCTTTCCTAACCCTTTGACGTTGTCATTTAAATTCCGCGGCCGCGGCTCCTGCGGTAATATATTCAGCCGGCCATTTAAATTTTGCTCGAAAATTATTTATTCATCATTGTTCTTAAATTCTATGAGATAGGAACATGAAACTTTCACTAAAATGATCTTAAAT